>NW_017306738.1:1144646-1165307 GCF_000935625.1 Nanorana parkeri
CGTTCCAATGCGGTGGGATCCCAAAAAAATTTTTTTTTACGATCCCACTACACGGGAACGCAGGGCATTTTATTACCGCACGTTCCTTCGCGGCCGATCGTACTGTGGGCGGGCGGGCACTTCTGCAGTGCCATTGACTTGAATGGCACTGCCACGCCCCCTCCTACCCCAGAACGCAAGGAAACAATATATATGCAAACCCTTGTGTTCCAGGAATGGGACATTGCGGTAGACGTGCGGCGTTTCTGGTGGAAACAGCTAATAAATGCAACTTAGTAAAATAAAAAAATTGCGGGCGGGGGATTTTCTGGCGCAGAGGCATGCAAAGTCTCCAGGGTTGCCACCCATCCGGGATGGCAACCCTAGATGCAGGTCCTATATTTCTCCTCTATTTGTCACCATACAGCTGTCTACAGTTAAATTGCATCCTTCTCCAGCTCACCCAGATCATGCAGACCTTTACTGATCACAGCTCTTGTATACACTCCATTATGGTTCTTTTTCAAGCAGACAAAACTGATCATTTAATGAAAAAGTTGATACCTTCCTTCATCTTTCTGAGATAAGAAATAGGGACATCAATAACCACTTGAGTACCAGCCTGTATATACCCTTCATTACCAGACCATTTCCAAGTGCTGTGATAGTTTGGCTGACAATTACTCCATCATGCAACACTGTACCCAAATTAATTTTATATAACTGCTTTGAGGCAGATAGAGCTTTCTTTTGGGGGTACTTGAAACAAAAATACATGGAAGCGCACAGCTGTAATGTGGTCAAGTCTCTCACTTGCTGACTATGTGGGAGATGGTGTGCATAAAACTCTTCAAAAAAACGGGAGAGGAGCCCCGTGCAACCTAGATGATTTTGGGGGTACTTAATAATCACCATTTTTTATTATATAAAAAAACAGTTTCTCTTTAATTTAAACATCATATCAAACAAAATTGCCAGAACAATACAAAAACCCCCTGAAATTAAAACCTTTTTTTGGAAAATAGACACCCCAAGGAGATCTCATGTAGGTATTGAGGTGGTTAAAACATGGAGCTCGGTAATTGTGCACTAAATACAGTGCACAATTTATATTATATATACTTAAAGGAGAACTATGGGGTAATTGTTTTCCCCCATAGTTCTCCTAAGGGTCACGGGAGGACATATACTAGCGTCCTCCCGTGACCCAAAGCTCAGTATAGCGCGAGCTACAGCTCGTGGTGTACTGAGAGTGCTGCAGCCGGGAATTTGAACGGGGAGAATCCCTGCAGGGAGACATGAGTGACAGTCACGGCTCTCTGCAGGGAGATGATCGAGAAGTAAGCGACCGACGGTATGTGTTCGCTCACTTCCCGATCTATTGAGCCGACGTGTGACAGTTTCATTTTCACACGTCGGCTCGAACTAGGAGGATGAGTGAAAATCACTCACCTCACATGAGGCCCCTGCAAGTGAGCTTCCCCTTTAGGGGTAAGCATATGGGCTTCTCCCACCTAGAGAGTTATGACTTATTGCATTCATCCTAGTAAGAATGCTGGGGCGATATCATACCCACTGCTAGGGTGCAGGCCTCTCCTGTCAAGAAACCTCTCTCTGAAGTTCTTTGTAACCTTCACTTAGCATGAACCACCAGGTCAAAACTACCCTGTAAGTTTGTCTGTACAATTAATCGTTCTTCAGTGACATACATGTCTTTTTAGGTTACCTGATGTGGTTTCATTCTGTACCAATGAGGGACCACTCTTGGGCATTGGCATGGGCTTGTGCCTGGGAAAAAAGCTGCACCACAGTTGACTGGCATAGTGGGTTTGAAGGTTGCCGGGGTCCAAGTTAAGCCAGTCTGTATTGCTCCTCAAGGTGTCCCAAAAAGGGTGATGTCTTAGTGTCCTGCTCTGTGAGGCCTGCTCTGCGAGCCCCGGGCTATTGGATCAGAGCCTGTCTCAGAACATCCAAGCCAACGAGGAAAGAATTAACATGGTAAATAAAGAGTTAAGATGCATTGCACATGGTGGTCTCTCACCGTGTTAAGGAATAATATATATCAATGTTGGAGGGATACTGTCGGACCTGCCAAAATATAAAACCATATGCACGTTCACTGAAATGAAAGTACCCAATGGTGAGGAGATGGGGATGCCGGTAATTGTTTGTGCTGCATTATATGATACAACATTATTCAGAATGCTTTCATATTGAGGTGGAAAACAATGTATATTTTAAAAAGTTGTGAGGTGCCATAGAATGATGATATAGAGGGAATATGTTACAGACGTAAAACCAGATAGCTAACGGGATTGATTTATTTAAATTACCACGAGGTCAGTATCTTCCCACTTATATATGTTTACATTGGTGCTTTACATTATTAAATTGATGTATTATGATAGACAATGGGAAATAATGTGATAAATTGCAATCACACAATTGCTGGTGTCGTTGTATAACGGTGGTGTTCAGATGATGGCTGTGATGGCACAATTAGAGATTGTGAGTCCTTTTTAATAAAAAGTTTTTTCGTAACAGTTTTTTTTTTTTTTTTTAAATAAAACAATTTTGTGATCATTCAGCTGAGAGCGGAGCATTTTTTATGCCTACCACTTTTGTTCTTTTGGTATATATAGTCACAATCATGGCTGCCTCCATAGATAGAGTAGAGTGAGATCTGTCACCAGGGCCAGATTAAGAACATCACTGGCATGGTGGGCCTTTTTATGGAAATGGCGACGTTCACCAGGGCCCTCTTTTTCCTGTCCGGACTGTGATTTGTTTGTTTCTCTACAGCTTGGAGTCAGTGGTGGAGCGCCAAGGCCCAGTTGTAGCTGCAACCCTGGTAGATTTGAAACTGACTCCCAGCTGAAAAGGGTCTACAAATCTCAGCAATACATTATACAGCAATGCAGAATACCACCTGTGATGTATGCCCGACCCGACCTATACACAGTTCTGAACCGAGCGTGGCGTCACAAGGACGTGGCGATACCACTCTCAGCCTCACCCTGCACAGAGATTTCCCAGCTCGCGGGACACAATCTCAGGCCAGCAGACTGTGAGCGATCGTCAACAGGGTTGGTTCACTCAGCAGTTAACCCTTTACACACCAAACGTTCGCTGCCACCATGTGTTTTTTAACGGAAACACAGACTGTGCCCAGCAAGTGTTGTGGCAATTTAAAACACTCAAACAATGCCTGTGATACCGCTGTCCTCTCAGACAGGAATATGACAGGATTCACTATACAGTAGCGCTCTTCACAGAGGCAAGGATTCTTAAAGTTCGTATTTAGAGCGTAGAGATAAACTTAACGATGTTTTAAGATCGTTCTTTAATAAAAGAAACGGTGCAGAAAATATACAGAAAAAGATATTCATAAAAAGAGACAAAATATATATACAACAGTACAATAAAAGGAGAATACTTAACAGTCCTGCAATTAGGAGTTCTGACAAAGTCCAGAGTTGAATAAGCAAAGGAGAAGTCTGCAGGGCTCTTCTACAAGCAAGCTTTCAGCAGATAATGTCCAGAGATTAAAGGGGAACTCTTCTGCGATGTTAAAGCTTCTTGATGTTGCCGGAGTTCCTTTCTTGATGTTTCAAAACAAGAGCCTCTCTAACTACCTTGACAGCATCTTTTTGTAAGCCCTCTAGGGGGTGTCATGGAGCCGGCCCCTAGGGCAGGGTTGGGGCAGAAAAGCAGGAGGGACGAATCTTTATTTTACACTATCCCCGCCCAATTCCAAATTATGGGATGGAGTTGATATTGTAACTCATGTGTATGACTTTCGGGTGAATGCGGGGTCACCTGGGTCATTACCCCTACTAGACTTGCTTGTGTTTATCAACTTGTCCACTGGTGACAGATGAATGCTTGGTGACATGCCTTTAATTAGGGATAACTATAAAAGGTTGTTTTGCACTTTCACTTGTGCTGGGGGGCAATAAAAGATCACAGGCCAGATAAGCAGATCTCTGTTCTGTGGAATGTGGAGGGACCTGGCAAATGACTAAATGAAGGCCTGCATTTGCTCTGAACTGGGGAACAAGAGAATGCTATATTTAATATTATCAGACTCAAACCCCATTATCGCCACACCACCAGCTATAGGGGACTACAAATCCCAGTAATAAATTACACAGAAATCCAGAATACCACCATCTATAGAGTGCTACAGATCCCAGCAATAGATTATACAGCAATGCAGATTACCAATAACTATAGAGGACTACAAATCCCAGAAATATATTATATAGCAATGTAGAATACAACCAACTATAGAGGACAACAAATCCCAGCAATACATCATAAAGCAATGCAGAATGGCATCAGCTATAGAGGACAAAAAATCCCAGCAATACTTTATACAGCAATGCAGAATATTATGAAGCTACATACAGTATGTTGCTCCGGGGTCGTGGCCTGATGTCTCCAGGGTCTCAGGAGTGCTGTGCAGGGTTTAGGGGGGCTGCACAGGCTTTCAGGAGGCTGTTCAGGTTCTTAGGTGGCCAGTGTTGCTCTCTGGGCCAGTGCGGGCTCTCAGGCGGTCATTGCAGGCACTCAGGTGGTCAATGCGGACTCTCTGGTGGTCAGTGCGGGCTCCAGGTGGTCAGTACGGACTCCAGTTGGTCATTATGGTCTCCCAGATGGTCAGTGAGGGTTCCAGGTGGTCAGTATAGGCTCCAGGGGGGTCACTGCTGGCTCCAGGCGGTAAGTGCGGGCCCCAGGTGGTCATCACAGGCTCCAGGAGGTCAGTGGAGGTCAGTTTATTTTCTTTTTTAAAGAAATCTTTATTTTTTTAGATTTATCATTTATTTAAATTTTTAAACCTTTTTTTCTACTTTTTTCACTGATTTTCTATTCTGCTCGGTACCACGGAGGTACCGAGCAGAATAGCCGAGCCTCGGCGGCATTCAGCTATTCACTCACTGCCGTTTGGCCCCTATGTGAATAGTGGCGAACGACAGCGAGTGAGCTGCCAGAGCTTCGGCTCAGCCGATCCAGTTTTTGGATCGGCTGAGTCGAACTCCTTCTGCACTTCGGCTCAGCCGAACAATGAATCATTGTTATGCATAACCTTATAGCAGGTAAGACACTACTTGCGCGACGTTGGAGGGATACCTCTATGCCTGACTTTTGTAAGGTCATCCGCAGGGTTAATCTCCAATGCGCTTATGAACGCATGTTCGCTATGGAAAATGGCAAACTCAACACATTCCTGTCGGCATGGGAGTGCTGGATTAACCACCCTATATATAAATACTAATGACTCCAGCGTCTTGATTGATTGCTTGATTGCTGACCTATTGATTGTGACATTTCTTTTGATGGTTTTTAGGCACCTGTATTTATGATTTCCTTTTTGTTTCTTTATGGTTTATTGAGTACTACTTACTGTTTATTGTATACTTTTGAAAAACCTCAATAAAACATTTGAAGGAGAAAATACTTGATTTTTCAGTGATTTTACCACTTTTGTTCTACGTTGGTGACAGGGCCTCTTTAAAAATATTCAGTGACATCTATTAAACTGTAACAAATGCAACAAGTATTATTTGTTGATGTTAACAACCAGTGAAAAAAGCAACACAAATGCCAAGCTTTGGTACTTCCAATATGGTGGTGCAGTAAGTTACAACAGGTTGTCTGCAGACAAGACATGCTGTGGCGGCAGTGAGTTATAAAGATGCTGCCATGGACAGACCACAGACCTCCAGTGGTTGAGAGTCTACAGTCACCAGTATGCCCTTTGAACGCTGTATGCTAACAGCTTGCCAAGGGATACGAACAGGAAGGTTATTATTATTATTATTCAGGATTTCTATGGTGCCTTCAGTTTGCACAGCACTTTACAATGTAAAAGGAGACAGTGCAGTTACAATACAATTCAGAACAAGAGGGATAGTAAGGTTGAGTATCTTTTTATAGGGACAGGCCCGGTCATTTGTTTTGTGTGCAGGACCAGGTCAGAACTGAGAGAGGTAGAGAGGCACCAGAGGCAGGAGGATAACAGTGCCCAGAGACATCATGTTGTTTAAGGCAGAGTGGGAGGGAGTTGTGGCAGTTGTGTCAGAGTTGCAGAGATCTGTGCCACAACAGGTTGGCGTAGCAGACACAGTGGGATTGTAATAGTAATCCTCATCACAAGAGTTTTGAGTATAACAGGTCTTAACCAAGAATTCGTAATTGTCTGTAAAAAAAAACCCAGAGAGAAACAATTCAATTGGGGCAGATAATCATAGGACACCAATGTAAGCGGGGCTGTTCTAGTAACCTCTAATGTAAGGAGGCTCCATCACTGGTTGCTGATATGAGGCCCTCTTCCCAATTACACCCATTAAAAGGTGCCCCTCTCTCACTGACTTTTATGTAAGGGGACCTCTTCCCCCCGACCACCAATGTTAGGGGGTTATTCTCCAAATTACACCAACATGAGGGGGCCCTTTTACCACTACCTATCAATTTAAGAGGGCTCTTCTGCCGCTTACAACAATGCAAGGGGGTCCTTCTCCCATTGACACATATATAAACTTTTGGGTTTACATGTATTTTAAGTAGTACAAACAGGGCTGTAGCCACAATGGGCATTGAGGCACTCGCCTCAGGCGCAGCTGAAAGGGGGCGCAGCCAGGGCCAAAGACTAAAAATTTGTTTCGGAAAAAATGTTTTCACTAGCTTCGTCAAAATTAACTAATTTTTATGCTATTTTAGATTTGGTCACCCGTGCATTCTGCGCATGCGCTCCGCCATCCTGGATCACATAACATACGGCACAGGTCTGTTGGGGGGTACAATTTTCTGTTCTTGCCTCGGGCACAAAAGGAGCTAGCTACAGCTCTGAGTACAAGCTATTGTCTGATTGGATACACATACAATGGATTGTTTATATTGGCCTTCATAATGTATACTGTACTATTGGTAAATATTGTAAATAGCAAACTGTAACATGTATGGCCAATGTTATGTCCTATTACATATCAACATCAATCTCTTTTTTTTTTTTTTTCCACTTTTTTGTGAACTTCCCTCAAAAATCTTCCCCATTCCTCATGGCCAGGACACCTTAGACGTCCATTTAAAACTTCTTATATTCTCCCTGCTCTGTTCAATGTCTTATTCAATAAGCCAGTTAGTTATCAGAAGGATCACAATCTCAGCTGGAGCTTGATGTCAAAGTTCCTGGAAGGAAGGAGCGTTTGCTGTCACGCACGACTGGCATGTTTGTCAGAAAACCTGTTTTTTCGCCTGTTTTCAATATTCAACATGACATAACAAGCGAATGCAAAAAGTATGTTATAGGAAGCATTGAAATCATTAAATTTAATGTGTATTTATAGCAAAAAGTATTTTTCAGTACTGGACAGGGTGGGGAAGGGTTAGAACCCCGGTCAATTGTTACTTCTATCCAGTGGCGGGAGGAGGTGCGGGGGTTGTGGCCTGCCCCTGGGTGACACCATTGGAGGGGTGACACCAAAATGACTGACTATCATTTTGGTTTCACCCCCTCTGAAAAGTCGGGCACTCGGTCATGGACCGAGAGCCCGACAACTTCAGGAGAGAGGAGGGGACCTGGCGGCATATCTTATCCTGCCGGGTGAAAGTCCCCTCCTCTCTGCCGGCGTCCATCACCAAGATGGCAGCCGGCTGGTATCACTAAGATGGCCATGCATGCGTGATGACGTCACTGTGGGGTGTCACCGGGTATCTTGCTCCGGGTGACATCCAGCCTCGGGACGCTCCTGCTTCTATCCAGAACTTACAATATTACAAAGATTTCTCATTACTAACTATCAATCTTTTCACCAGACAGGAAGTAAAACAAACTCTCCACAGACAGAAGTAAAAATGCTTTCTAAGTCTCTAGTACAGGCTGGAACCCCAATCAGATTTTTATTGCTGTCGGTTTCCCTGTTGCAGATTTTCCCTCACTTCCTGTCTGATGAAACTCTTATAATCAGAACAAAGAGCAATTCTTTCCAATGGAGCCCCGGATAGCAGTGAAACCCAACATTGGTTCTAATCCTTCCCCACTCTATCCAAACCCAAAAAAACAAGTTCTGGCTAGACCTAAACTTTAACTCACCTTTGTTAACAGAGGCTGCCATACATCGTTTTGTTCCTTCTGGGCACGTTATGTTTTTCATTTTTTTGCATGTGCCAACACATTCATAGCACTGCAGAGCGCTGCCTGTAAATGAAAGAAGATGAGGTTTGTGTATAAGAGCATGTGATGTAATAACAATCAGCATGGCCTCTATCAACCAATCACATTCTTTTTATTCACTTTCTAACCTATACTATAAATTTGGGACGTCCTGATACCGATACTATTATTGGTAACGGGGCAGATACAGGGCATTTTCACGAGTACTTGTGAAAATGCTCTGATACTAAAGCCTTTACATTTTTTAACCCGGATTGGCTGCCTAAGGTTCCACGCTTGTGAGGACCTGAGGCATCATCATCCTTCTCCTCCTTCCATCCTCCTCCATCCATCATCCTCCTTCCATCATCCTCCTCCTCCTTCCATCATTCTCCTCCTCCTTCCATCATCCTCCTCCTCCTCCATCCATCCTCCTCCTCCATCCATCCTCCTCCTCCATCCATCCTCCTCCTCCTCCTTCCATCATCCTCCTCCATCCATCCTCCTCCTCCATCCATCCTCCTCCTCCATCCATCCTCCTCCTTCCATCCATCCTCCTTGGCACAGCTCCATACCACATATACAGCCCCGGAGCCAGAACAAGACTAGAACCCGCCCTGTTCAGCTCACCACCCACCCTTTCAGCCCTTACTGCCTGCAGTGCCTTGGGGAAACCTACATGCAGCCCTGGTGACATCTGTAGGCAGCCTGGTGAGATACTGCCCTAAAATCATTAGTCTGTATTGTTTTAGAAAAAATGTCAAATGTCCCTTTAAGAAAAAGTATCAGTAATTGGTATAGGCAAGTACATGAGGGGAAGAACTTCTAATTGGTCTTGAAAAAGTGGTATCAGGACATCCCTATTATAAATGTATCAGACAATGCTGATTGGTTCTTATGATAACGAGATGCTGTATGATTCTATTACAGAGGTTAGTGTAAAGCTTAAGGTTAGTGAAGTCAGCAAATTGCTGATTAAATTCCCATTGGAGATTTTCAATGGCAGCAACATATTGACCAAAAGCAAACAGCAAAACAGAGAAATTCCAACAGCAAACACAGATATTCCTCCACCTTTGTCTTCAATTAGGGACCTGCATGTTGGAGAATGGCTGAGGTTTTGTTGGTAAACTGTCTTTTCCATAACTGCAGCTTTATGGAGAATGTCTTCACATTGTCAAAGGCCACAGTGGTAAACTGATTTGGGCCTCGCAGTGTCAGATTGAGTTTGTTCAGCTCCTGTGTGATGTCAACCAAAAATGCTAAGTCCATGACCGATTTGGGTTCATCAAGCTGAGGAACATCTACTCTTCCATCCATCAGAAATGTCCTAACTTCCTTCCTCAGTTTATAGAACCTCTTCAGGACTTTGCCCTACTTAGCCAGCACACCTCTATAAAGGACAGGACATCACCATACACTGCTCCTATTTCCTCCAAAAAAGCATAAAACTGGCGGCGCTGTAAGCCCCTTGATCTGATGTAATTAATGCACTTCACCAAAACTGGCATACCATTGTCAAATTTCAAGGATTTGTTGCAAAGTGCCTGCTGATGAATAATGTAATGCAAAGCAATAGCAGGATCTGCACTTTCTTCTTCTAGTTTTCTTTGTATTAGCGCCACTAGGCCATTTTTGTTTTCCAGTCATTGATGGGGCACCATCTGTGGTTATTCCAACCAGTCTATCCCAAGCAGGCCACACTATCAATTACATCACAGAGTTGCTGAAATATGTTGCTGCCTGTAGTCTTTCCCTGCATTGCAATTAAACTGAGCAACTGTTCAGTCACTTCAAAATGGTCATGAATTCCTCTGACAAATACAGCTAACTGAGCAGTGTCATTTACTGTATGTCAGAGCTCTCATCAAGAGCCAGTGAATAAAAACAGAGCTATGTAGCCTTACTGCACAACTTCTCATAAATAGTATTTGACAAATCACCGATCCTCTCTGCCACTGTATTTGCTGAGCATATGGTCTAGTGCCCAATAATCTGTACAGTTTAGGTCAGCAGATTCATTTGATTAAAGTAAATCACCAATGTCAGATTACCCAAAATAAGACACAATTAAAGATCATTGAGTTACATAATACATGAAAACACATATACTGATTATTAACAGAAATATTAATATAAATATATCCTATAGAAATAGTTGCAATTAGACCGTATGATCCCAAATGGTTCAATACGCAAAGGTTGGTGTCTTCCACCATATATCATTAGTTAAACACGTAAAGGTTGAACCATTCGGGATAGGCACCACACCCCTTAGTAGCAATGTATACCCGTAAAATAGAGAAAAGCGGGGCTTTTAAAGTGTCCAAACCATACGAAATGTCCACCGTACATACATGATTTTGTATAAACAATAGATTTATTATTACATTAAGATAAACATAATTTCAAAACTTGGTTACATTTGCAATGTCATTGGCATGATACAATGGTACATTGGCCCACAGTGGATTATACAACTAATACATGGTTTAGGACTAATAAGGAGTCTATGATATATAAGTATGAAATATATTTACACATGTGTGGGTACCAAAAGGAGGTAGCTTGATTTTAATGTACCATTGTATCATGCCAATGACATTGCAAATGTAACCAAGTTTTGAAATTATGTTTATCTTAATGTAATAATAAATCTATTGTTTATACAAAATCATGTATGCTTGGTTGACACTTCGTATGGTTTGGACACTTTAACCACTTCAAGACCAGGTGTTTAGACCCCCTTCCTGGCCAGGCCATTTTTCAGTATTCAGCTTATCTCTATTCTTCTTGCAATTGTGCACAACCGCGCAATCCCAGGACGTGCATCGCGGATCGCTCAGGTCTGCACCGGCAGACGGTTTGCTGCATTTGCAGGCCCTTCTGAAGCTGGGCAATTTGCCTCTCTCTTTCTTCTCCCTGATACTTTGCACACTGATCTGCATGTTTAGTAGTATAATGCCGCTCAAGGTTCTAGTCTTTAAAAACAGCAACTTTTTCATTGCATATCAGACAATTAGCATTCTTGATAACCTCCACAAAAAGAAATCACTTGTCCACCTCTTTTGTAATTTCCTTTGCTCAGCATCAACTTTTCTTTTCAATTTAAAAGCTGACACTATGGAGTATTATTAAGATTGTCTTTTGCCAGATGTAATTATCTTTCAATTCCTCTTTCTGACAGCACTTTGCACTTCAAGCCATGGAGATAATTGAAAAGAAAAATATATAACTGTATTCTCTATAAAGCAGATCCCATGTCACTGATGTCTGTGTCATATATGTACTGTATTTGCTGGCGTATAAGACTACTTTTTATACTTAAAAACATCCCCCGAAAATCGGGGGTCGTCTTATACGCGGGGTATACAATGTATACCTTTAGTTCGTTTAGGCCAAGTTGGCCCAAAACGAACATCCCTAATCTCTCAGCCCGCTGGATGCGCGGTAATACTGTATGTACGGTAGCTTCAGCTATATACAGTAGCTGATCCAATCACGGCGATCGATGTACACAACCTCTGCCAATCCAAGCAGGCTTTATATTCATTAATAGAATACATTTCTCGCCATGATTGGCTCAGCGCGGTATACTGTATGTAGCTGAAGCTACCGTACATACAGTATTACCGCACATCCATCCATGATGTTTTTAAATGGTGTTGCCTCGGAAGTGGGGTAGTCTTATATGACGAGTATAGCCCAAAACCTATGTTTTAAGTGGAAAATTAGGGGGTCGTCTTATACACCCAGTCGCCTTATACGCCGGCAAATACGGTAATCAGGAAAGTGGAAAATCATCAGCACTCAGATCTTAATGATCGTTTATTGATGTCACATGTATCAAAAAAGCCAACGTTTCAGGCCGCGCAGGGTCTCTTCATCAGGGCAACATAGTGACAATAATAAAACATTCAATTCACATATATATACCCTAAAACTCATCACAAGATCTCAAGACACCTCCCCATGACGTCATAGTGACATCAGAGCCCAAAATACAAAAAAATAAAGCATTAAATAGTATACAATGTAACCAGTGCATTAAAGTGTCAGAAAACACCATAAATCATATGAGGAATAAAGGTTCATATCAATAGCTCAGACATCATACCTTGTGGGAGAAGAAACTGGTCATCTGCAAGAACAATTACCAGGTGGGTAAAGAATTCACAGACTCGCCATGAAGACGGAGAGAGCGTCATCTCCTCTCCATGACAACTGGTAGCGTGGCCGGAGCGGCGTTGGGAGTGCGTGTCCCCACCCGGGGATCACAATGCGCATGTGCCGGCTACTAAACAGAAAGCAGCGTCCCTAGTTGCCAGGCAATGCTCGGCTCACGGACTGTCAAAGCAGAGTATCAGAAGAGAGTGGTAGGGGAACCAGGGAGTATGGAGAACAGGTTAGGAAACCATAGTAGAAAAGAAAAAATAGAGAAATACTTTGCAAAATGTTGTAAAAATATAGTGAAAAAATATATACAAAATAATCAATAAAAATATGAACTATAAAACATGACAGCACCATTTCAGTGGTAATAAATAGATCTTCAAACATGGGAAAGCAAAAGCTAAATCATGATAGTATAAGAATGCCCCATGTGAGAAAAAAATAAATAAAATATATATCCAAAAAAGATAAAGTAATGATGATGGTGCGTATATAGACACATGTAACATGTATGTCTATGAAGTGTCAAAAATAAAATAAATGTAAAGGATACAATTTTTTATGTGTGCACTGAACTTACAGTATGCGATACATAACATATTTTGTATGGTATGTTCAGGACCGTTTTACTCTCACTGCTCCGAGCGCGCACACGAGTGGGGAAACTGTCAAAAATTTAAAGAGTCAACGATGGTTGTTTACATACAAGCGTCCCAGTAGAGATCTGTAGAGATGCCCAATCACTTGTATTAGGTGCCCCCATCTGACACCACCCTTCCCCCCCCACGCCGTTGCCGCCCCCCGGGTTCCGCTGTGCCTGGTGCGGGCTGGGACCGGCACGCCGACTCTGTCACTGGAGATGAAAGGGAGTTAAGTACACAATCTCCCTCTGATCTCCTCGCCGACCCCCGAATGCAGGAAGTGATGTATATTACTTCACTTCCACATTCAGCTGCCATTCCCGGCTACAGAAGCCAGGGAGAAGCTGGTGAAGCAGATCTCTACTTCATCAGCTTCTCTGGGGATCCCTAAGTGACATCAGGGGTCTTGGAGACCCCTGATGTCTACATAATGAGGACCTGCCATGTAAATTGGCTATCCCATAGGGGGCTTCTTAGAGTTAATAGAGTGTAAATAAAAAGTAAAAAATAAATAAATCAAAGAAGCATAAAAAAGTGTCACATATAAAAAAAAAATACAAACATTTTTTTAAAGTCCCCCAAATACATATGTAAACATGCGTCGGGTGCACCTACGTGTGAAAATGACAATTGCGCCTATTGTGCCGCACATGTTACATACCACCATGAACATTGGAGTGAGAGCAATAATTCTAGGTCCATCAATCACTGATAACTCTAAACTGATGAGCGGTAAAAGCTTTTAAAGAGTCACCTACAGCCAATTTTAGGTCTGGTCATTTTTTGAGATTTTGCGGGCACGCGCAATTTTAATGCTTGACATGTTTGGTGTCTATTTACCCGATGTGACCCCGTATTTTAAATTTTATGAAAAAATTCGGGTGATAATACATGTTTCATAACATTTCATAGGGAAAACTGTTTTTTTGGTATATAGTAAAAAATAAAACCCAAGTGGTGATTAAATACCACCAAAATAAAGCTCTATCTGTTCCCAAAAAAATGGTATAAAATTAATTTCAGTACAGCGTTGCATGACGGAATAAATGTCAGTCAGCGCAGCGCTGAATACTGAAAAATGGCCGGGACAGGAAGGGGGTTTTACTTACAGATTTACTGCCAAAATGATGGGGGGAGTCAAGTAAACAAAAAACACTGTGTTAATGTTAGTGACAGATGGCATAGTATGTATCATTTCTGATTTTGCGTATAGTTCCACTTAAAACAAAACAAAAATAAAAATGATATAACTATAAATATAACACAGCGTTATAAACATGAAGATGAAGTACATTCTTACAGTGGAGGTCTTTGCTGGTCATTTGACTTACCAGTCGGGCAGATGACCAGGAAGGCTAGGACAGTGAGGAAGAAATATTTATGCTGCATGGTTCCCCGATGTTCTTCAATGTCCTGTTATGTGTACTCCGTCCTACCACTGAAGAATGTGGTTCTCCGATCTTTGACTTAGTTGGCATACCTTTAGGATATGGTATGTGGTAGAGAACCAGTTTATTCTGTTTATATTTCGCGTTTCCTGGTTTATTCTTTCCTTCCTCATAAACATACTATTCAAAGTTGTATTTTTTACAGTATATTCTTTATTTAAAGTTTTTCTACATAATATAAATCAACTTTTACTCCTGCAGCCCCCATCACCTTCTGTCATGTGGCTACAAGACATTTAGTGATAGCCAGAGCTCAGCCTGGCTGGATTTATAGTGGCAGTTATCTGGTTAATTCCAGGTGGCTGGCATTGTCTGTACCCCCCCCTGGGCGGAGTGTGACTCCGTCATACTATGGGACAGCCAATGAGAGGCACTGTAGTGTATGTAGGTACAGCAGCCAATCACTGGGTTTCTCTCGCCCAGTGGTGCATGCTGGGATAGGGTACATATACTGGTGGGATTTGCCATGTGCTCAGACTAGCCGGGGCCAGGGGCCAGCCATGGAATAGGGCTGGGTGCTGTTCAGCCTGCCCCCTAGGCTAGGCCTGAGGCCTGGGGGTGGGCATGGACTGGTGTGAGGGAAAGGTTTCCCTGAGGCCTCCAACATGGAGGAGGCCTGTGATGCTGATAGAGAAAGAGACCCAGGACCAATGCTGGCTCTTGAAGTACCCTGGAACTAAGAGGACTTCAGGAGTATGGTCGGTGTCTTTCCTGCCTGAGGATCTGTATCCATCCTGCTTAGCTGCTACATCAGTTACCATCCGCTGCCTCCCAAGCGGATCTTCACTGATATACCTACAAGGTCTGGTGAGTCTGGAGCTCTTGTCAGTTACCCCTGGAAGCTTAGAACCCCCATATCCTCTCTCCCCAGTGAAGATGTTCAATAAAACGTTTTTTTGCATTATACTACTGGAGTGGACATCAGTTTGTGGGCACCAGAAGAAGGTGGTTAGGGTGGTTAGTGCTAATGGGTGTGTAGCTAAAGAACATACCCTAGACAGACTAGAGATGGACCGGGCATTCAGCGGCTCCTTCGGGGGTGAGCGCTATACTCCTAACAAAGACAACAACAAGAAAACACATTCTTCCTTCTGAACCGCTTATCTAGCATAGACATTTCATCATAATACATGCATTTACGTGAATATCACCAGACATTATTGTATAACATCTCTTCTTTTCTTCCCCCAATTTAAATTTCATAATTCACATTCTAATTCCTCCTTATGATCCATCTAATGTATCTTTATTCTCTACCCACACATACACATATATATACAATTTTACTTTCACACACACAAAAAAGACGTTTTCTCTTTTCCCTCTAAATCTATATATCTCAATAATCTGAGTTTATTACTATTAGGATGCCTGGGACATCACCAAAGCGTAATCGACACATGTCTTGAATTCCAACCAGCATGCCCCTATTTTATGGAATCGTCCACATTGGCCTTTAGATGACAGGACCACCTCTGTCATATTACAAATCCCATCAATTCTTTCAAACCACTTCCATAGAGGAGGGATAGAGACCCCCTTCCAATACCGTGGTATCAGAGCTTTTGCAGCATTAAGCAGGTGGGGAGTCAGTGAACATTTATATCTGACCATGGATTCTGGAGTGCGATGGAATAACACACACCAGAGGTCCTCCTCTATAGGTGAACCCATAATGTTTTCAACATAAGTCCTCACCTGACTCCAATATTTCTGTATAATGGGACATTTCCATCAGATGTGTGCCAGTGTGCCTATTTGTCCACCGAATGAAAGTTTTAAATAAATGTTTTCTGTTTTTATAACATATGTTATAGACAAATATGGAAATTGGGTGCTCTGGACTTGAGAAAAAAGAAATCAAATTTTTCCAGCACAGGGACGTTCAAACCTTAAGCTTGGAAGGATTTATGGGAGAATCACTGTAACAAGATGAAACGGCTAAATGAAAGCCATTTTTGGGCATCATGGGCTCGGGAGGCCTGGCAGCGATATTCAGATGTGCATGTATTTACTTTAGACACAGAAAAGACCAAGAACATGAAACTTCAGGTGAGATATTAAAACCACAGAAAGATGGCAATGATGGTGAGAGTAAACAGAAAGAAGACGAAGTATTAGAAATGGGTGCCTATGACGCCGCCCGTTCATTAACCTCTTGCCGTCCGCCCGTAGTAAAAAAACGGACGGACGGCACTGCAGCATCTGCGGGTTGCCGTCTCCAGACGGCAATTTTTTTCTGCTCGCGCGCGCCCCCTAGCGGGCACGCACGGGCAGAAAAGACCCGCCGAATGCACACACCCGTTACCGGGTGTTTCACATATAGGCAGAGGGTTTAACACCGCGGATGTCAACTGGTTAATGGAGGAATATTTAAATTCAGTGTCAAATCAGGGTTCATCAGCTGCAGCTGCCAACCAGGGAACAGAGTTGCAATGTTCTAAGAAATTAAATGAAATACAAGAGGTAACAGAGTTACAATGTTTTAAGAAAGTAGATGAATTACAGCAGAGAATGGAGAAGGAGATACTGTAGATGACTTTGGCAAAGATAAAAATAGAGCACTTGAGGATATAGGAAAGTCACTGTCCTTCTAAATAGATCAGTTGGGGAAAATTCATTTAGCACCTACAAATGATCAGACCCCTGCTTATAATTCTAATGAAGCTGCTTTTGTGCCCACGCCATCAGCCTCTATGCCTACCCCAACACCACAAGGTAGATCCATTTCAGGAATGAGTTCACATATCCCCGTAAGACAACTAATAGTAAATTCCACATGGGCAGTTACACATACTTTATCTCCAAATATAGTGATCCCATGATAGCACCCACATTTCAGAATTGGGAAGAAATGTCTCTTACTCAGGAGAGCATACCTGTCTATCCTGTAAGGGAACAAGTAGCATGTAATAATACAAGAGCACCCACGGGAGATGAAAGGATTTTTGTACCAGATTCCTCAAACCAGAATAGATCCTATGACATTTGCTAAAGAAATTCTAGATATCCAAACCTGTTACAATGCTAACTGGGGCGTTATGATACAGATAGTTAAGAGGGTCTGGGGAGACGGAGATTTTCGATGAGGTTGTCACCAAGACTGACGCCCAAAAACCTTAGCGTATGATTCTAGTACTGTGGAAAAAATGTATACAAACCAATTGGCACAAATGTATACAAACCAATTGGCACAAATGATTGAGAACTGTTTATCCACCCCAGTCATGATCCAAAGTATCAGCTGTATTGCAGCCACAAAATGAAGATTATATGGCTTATTATAATAGATTTAAATGGGCTGTGGAGGCTGCTGGTGGGGACATTACTGACGCTGCCCTCACCCCAATATTAATACTTACAGGGTTATTCAAAAAAGGGTGAAGAGTTTGGAGAAGGCAGGAGAAGTGAACAATCTAGGCCAAAATAGCTGATTTGGAAAAATTCCTCAATTCAGCTCACTTTCCAGTTCAGCTTTTCCAGATTTGGTTTGTGTGCATGCACGGGCGCCATTTGACCCTTACACTGATTGTGTTCAGCCCGGACCACTATGCCTAATGGACTGCTCTGAGCAAGGCACTGAGAAAGTTCGCTCTCGGACTGGCCACTCCCAATGGCTCGGTGAGGCATGCTGTGTCTGTCTGCACAGTGCGAGAAGCGGCATCTGGGAACAGAGGGGGTCCTGGCCGGCTCTATTGGAGGCAGCTGAGGATGATGGGGGCATGTTATGGGTAACAAAATTGGGCTGCTCAGTCTAAAATGCCCAGCCCCATTTTTTGTCCCAGTCCAACCCTGCCACCCAGCCACAGTGCCCCCAATTATTTCAGTAAAGCAACAGTACCCACTATTGTTATTACATTACAATTATAATACCCACAAGTATTGCCTTTGTATCTTTAATACCCATACTTGTTACATTACCGCTATAATACCCTCACTTATTAAAATACAGCTATAATACCCCCAATTATTAGAGTACCGCTAACGGTAATTAGTATAGTATCGCTACAATATCCATAATCATTACAGTATTGCTACAATACCCGCAATTAGTATAGTACCGCTACAAAATACCAGCAATTGTTACAGTACCGCTACAGTACCTGAAATTATTATAGCACAGCTACATTATCGGCAATTATTCCAGTACCACTAGTGATATTACAGTACAGCTACAATACCCACAATTATTGTCCACATAGCCTGAAACCCTGCAAAGCCCACCTGAGACCCCATACAGCTCACCTGAGAGCTCACACAGCCTCCTGAGACCCCACACAGCCCATCTATAACACCGCACAGCCACCTGCGAGCCCACACAAGACTTTGGAGACATCAAGCTGCCACGCGGAGCAACACAGAGTATGTAGCTTCATATTATTCTTCATTGTTATATAATGTATTGCTGGGATTTATAGTCCTCTGTAGCATGTGATATTCTGCACTGCTAATAGATCATCCGGTCAGAAGCTTTATTCAGCGACTGACCAGTTACGCAAAATTTCTTAAACAGGAAGGGGTGGGGCAAATTTAGACTGGAGGGTTCCCAAATTTAGCCTTGTCTAGGGCAGCACAAAACCAAAAGGCACCGCTGCCACAACACATAGATGTGAGGCCAACCTCACCCCAGATTTTGAATATGAGTTGCTGATTTCCAGTTTGATTTATATAGAATTACTTCTGTAAATAAAGGTGCCATCGTTATGCCTCTGACCAATGCAAAATTTAAACCAGAATTTTCCTGTATCACAAAACTATAAAAAGCATTGTAAAGTTGTTATTATCTCAAGAATGAAAGCATTACTATATGGTCTATAACATTTTACAAAGAGAAAAGAAAGACCAAGGGAAACACATGACTTCCCTGTAAATGTATAACGGTGAAAAATGAAAGGATGTATATGTAGTTACATAGTTACATAGTATTTGAGGTTGAATAAAGACATAAGTCCATCAAGTCCAACCTATTGTGTGTGTGCATTTATGAGCTGGTGTATGCGTGTATATGAGTCCATGTGTGATTTTCCTCTTAGCTATACCTGTACCCCTGAATGTTCTGGTCTCCCAGGAACTCATCCAGGAGTCTCTTGAATGATACCACACTCTTAGCTGAAATCACTTCCTGTGGCAGCGAGTTCCAGACCTTAACCGCTCTAACTGTGAAGAACCCCTTGCGCCCTGTGTGGTGACATTTTTTTCCCACCAGTTTTTATTTGTGCCCTCTGGACTTTGTTACAGAGCTGACCGTAAACAGTTTGTTACTGAGGTTGCTGTCACCCTTGAATAGACAGTCAACCATTCCGGTGACCCATTTATGTCCTTTATTGGGCCTATCTGTTCCTTTCTCCCCTTTTTACTGTTTATGTACTGAAAAAAAATGTTGGGGTTCTTTTTACTAACTTCGGCGATATATTTTTGACATTCAATTTTAGCTGCCCTCACTACCAGTTTACATATTTTATTAAATTCTTTGTAGTTTTGGAATGCCGATACTGTCCCCTCCATTTTATACTTACTAAATGCTATTTTTTTTTCTTTAATGTATTTCTTTACCGATTTACTTAGCCATATTGGCTTTGTTTTTGATCTTTTACTTCCCCAGCGGTATACACCTGGTTATAGCATTTTTTAATTTGTTCTTGAAACAGTCCCACTTCTGGTCCAAGTTCAGTTTATTAAATAAGTTATCCCAATCGATTTCACCCACTATATTACGCAGTTTATCAAAGTTCGCCTTCCTGAAGTTTAGGCTTCTCGTCCGCCCATCCCCCTTCCCTTTCTTGCAACCAATATTGAAAGCAATCACCTTGTGATCACTATTGCCCAGTGTCTCCCCGATTACAACATCTTCAATTAGCTCCGTATTGTTGGTGATGATTCGATCTAGGATTGCATTTTCCCTGGTCGGGACCTCAACCATCTGATCCATGAAATTGTCTCGCAACATATTAAGAAAACGGGCTGCCTTAGCCGATTTGGAAGTTCCATGTGCCCAGTTGATATTTGGGTAATTGAAGTCTCCCATTACCACAACATTACCCTCTTTCCCCGCTATTTCTATTTGCGGTTGTAGGTGGGCCTCCCACTCCTCCCCCATATTTGGAGGTTTATAACAGACACCCACAATAAGTTTACGGTTAGGGGTAGGGCTCGTTCTATCTAGTTCTATCCATAACGATTCCACATCATCTCCACCAGCTGACGCGATATCGTCACGGATATGCATAATGAGGTTATTTTTAGCATATATACATACCCCCCCCCC
>NW_017306738.1:1165322-1166527 GCF_000935625.1 Nanorana parkeri
GGAACCAATGGCAGGCGAGAGAGATGGAAGGTGTGTACAGGGAACCTCCCCCAGCAAGGCTCACACCTGATGCCTAATGGAGCAGGAGTGCTACACGCGTGCCCCCGGGGATGCGCGCGCAGCCTGCGTACCGCGCATGCGCACCCGCCGTGCGACTCGCGCATACGTACCCGCAACCCGGGCACCAGGAGTTCTGCCAAGCTCAGGGGAAACCCGTCCCCTGCGCCATACCCGTGGCCCCCGAGCAGGGGCAACACCCCCTGCTTCCTGCCATGTATGCTCTCTATCTTTGCTTGATTTACTACTTTTACTATGTCCACTCTGTTGACTGGAGTGAACCCACTATCTACTCCTATGTTTTTTCCTTCTATGTTATCTGTCATGGTAGGTTGTTTGGTGTTTAGTTTTTTTGTTTCTATTTTTATTTTACCCTCCCCCCCATTATCTAGTTTAAAAGCTCCTCCAGTCTATTAACCATTTCCCCCCCAGAAATGCTGCACCTTCCCCATTGAGGTGCAGCTCGTCTCGGCTGAAGAGCCGATAGCCGACTGAGAAGTCAGCCCAGTTCTCCAGCAAACCAAAGCCCTCGTTTCGACACCAGTTCCGGAGCCACTTGTTAAGTTCCCTCAACTCGCGCTGTATTCCTCCAATTCAATGTGATCCTAAAGTCCTTGGTATCAGTCACCTTTCTTTTCTTATAATACTCAATAATACTATCTTATAATCTTATAATACTCAAATGCAGAGAGAGGGATTTTTCCAGGTGATAAGTATTAGTAATACGCATTTAGCAGATCAAGGTCCGCTTTTCAGACACACAAATCTCATAAATTTCCATGAAAATTAAATATATACATATCACTATTATAATAGAATACTCCACTACAATAGTTCAAGACAAAGACGCCTACATCTGAAATATTATAGCCAAACATGCATTAATGTCCCATCCTAAGTGTATTTCCAAACCGGTCCTTACTGCAGTGGTATAATAAGTGAAGATATTACGTGGGTGGGGGTGGTTAGACTTCGCTCGTGTAATAACAAGTCGCTAGACATGTAAATTGAATTTTGTTTCCGAACAGAAATGGAAACAATGGCATCAAATTTACAAATGGCAACAATAAGGAATTCCAACGTATCCACATTTTTTGATAACAAATCTATATATTGAGTGCTTGATTTTTTGAATACTTGTTGTCTCC
>NW_017306739.1:0-25531 GCF_000935625.1 Nanorana parkeri
AGAGAGAGAGAGAGAGGGGAAGAGAGAGAGAGAGAGAGAGGCGAAGAGAGAGAGAGGGGAAGAGAGAGAGAGAGAGGAAGAGAGACCCAGGGTTCTAATGAAAGGTCTGCCTTGTCGAGCTTGCCAAATGGGCACATAACATCTGGTGACTGCCAGTCAGAGATGTACAACAGATGGAGCTACTGCACATGGCCAGAAGATCCTTGACCAACAGTCTAACTCTTGCCACTGCACCTGGGTGGCTATCGGCTCTTGGGCTTCTATAACCTTGGACAAATATAACCGGAATAGGTTATAGAAGTGAATAGCCACGCCGACACTGTGGCAAATGACAGTTCGACAAGGATTTCCTGGCCATGCGCACTAGCACCATCTGCTGTAGATTTGCTAGTGGCAGTCACCCGATGTCGACCTCTCCAACTGATGACGTCACAAGTTGTAACTTTCTATGGAACAGTGGACGCCTATCACATCCCAGAGGAGCAGCTCTCTCTGCTCACCGTTCCAGCAACCTGGATGACACCTCTCTCCCCTGCCGGCTTCAGCACTCCATTGGCTCCTTGGATCCCAGCTGCATCTACACATACAGGCCAATGAGAGCAGTGGGGATCCAGAGGAGAAGCTGCAGGCTGTGCCACCCCTGTCCTCCCTGCTGTGCTGCACCCCCTCTCACCAGCACCCAAGGCAAGTGCCTCATTTCCCCTTCAGAAGCGTAAAAGCTCTTAACATTGAACAGGTGCAATGCTACTCACCCACAGACTCGCCGACTTCAGGTGGTAGAGGGGATTGGGTCCTCTGGGGCGATACCAGCCCCTGGCTCTCAACAGATGCTAGAAAGAAAAAGAACAAAACGATTAATACATCTAAGCAATTACCTGAGATGTCAACAAAACACACATGGCAACACACAATCACATTTGATTTGTAATTCTGACTTTGGTCATGAACCACCCTCTGGCTTACTGATTGCCTGGGGAGATGGGATTCGATTCTAAGAGGACTAGCTTCACCTTCCTTGTGCCACTGCAAGGCAGCCTTGCTTCCTAAACAATCAGGAAGCTGGGTGACAGGGCATGATTGCTCAGGAAGCTGGCTCCATGTTTCCTCGCAGCACTGCCAGTCAGAGTGAGATCTCCTTCAAACCTGCATTTCCGTTATCAGGCTAACGCTAGTAGAATTTGGTTGAGGACAAGTACTCAGCAAATGCTTGGTATTGCCATATGTGTATCCATACTTTGCTTTCGTATGGGGATGTGGACCCTACAGCAAAAAGATGATTGAAGAAGCAACTTACATGTCCCCGTGCTCCTCTGTCTTTGTTCGGCGGAGCACCCAGGGATCTATAGAGAAGATGTAAAGCATAACATAATTTAGTAAGCTTATTTCCCCACAACCAACATAAAAAATATCAACACTTATCTCCAAAGGGGAGCCTACAAAACCTACATGAAAGATGCCTAGTTGGGTGTAATCGCATTATAGATATACCCATTAAAAAGGAAGAAAAAAAACTGAGTTAGGTACCTGGTAACTCGGTTTCCAGGAATCTTCCAGGACAGCATCTGAGAGATAGTCTCCTCCCACCTGAAACAGGAAACACATCACATACACCAAATAAAAGGGTGCTTACCCCCAGCATACCTCAGTTAATTTAATAGAACCGAAGGATACCCATAAGCTTAGAGATATACATATTCCCAGGGGTTTTATCCATCTGGCTATTGTACCCTTAGATGCCCTTAGGCCCTTTTTAGCGCCCGAAAACAGGAGTAATAGATTATTGGACTTCCTCCAGCTACTGGTTCTGTCCAAATACTCCAGAATGCATCTGCTGACATCAATGCCCGTCAGTCTCTCTTCTTCCGATGTAACTGGGTTAGGGTGGAAGGAAGGGATAACTACCTCCTGTGTGCGATGAAACGTGGAAGCCACCTTTGGCAGGAACCCTGGGTCTGGCTTGAGAATAATTCTGTCTGCATGAATAATGCAATAAGGTTCAGCCATGGAGAACGCATGAATCTCGCTTACCGTTCTGGCTGATACAATCGCTATCAGGAGAGCCACTTTTACTGTGAGAAGTTTTAATCGAGCAGTCCCCGATAGGCTCAAAGGGGGGCCCAAGGAAACTTTGGCGTACCACTGACCGATCCCAAGATGGATAGCTATTAACCGGAGGTGGTCTATGGCGGCCAGTGGCCTTCAGGAACCTCTTGATCAGGGGTTCCTCAGCTAGTCTAGTCTCCAAATACACTGAAAGTGGCGACACTTGCACTTTGTATCCAAATATTCAAATATTTATTGGGTTTTCAAGGTAGTAACAATCAGCATGTTATACAGTGTTTGCCGCCTACAGAAGTCCACATAGGCAACCTAATGCAATCAATAGTATGTCAATGCAAGCACTACAAATCAACATTAATGCAATAGAAGATAAAAGGAAATAGTAGGGAAGAAAGGGAGACAAGTAGGGGGGGGGGGGTCCATCAGTCGGTCAGCTTCGATTGGGATTCGGGTCCATTCTACAGGTCTGTGGTTCATTGCTGAGGGACACACATTCATTACCCCTTAACTCTATAGACCACATCACAGGCGGTGGAGGGTGTCGACATCCAGATCAGGGTGATTATGTAGAATCCAGGGTTCCAAGACTTTAAGAAATTTGGCATATGTATCCGTTAGGACACGACAACCTTTCGTTTAAGAGAACATTATCCAACCTATTGGTAAACTCCCGGTATGGGATAAATTGTTTTTTCCAACTTCCTGCCAAAGTCAATTTGGCAGCAATGAATATTTGGTGAGCTAGGGCACCCTGAGATTTATTCAGTCCTGGTACTGAGGCATGGAGTAGAGCCTGTGTTGGGTCTTTAGAGATATTTTTGTCGAAAAGAGTCGAGAGTAAACAAAATATTTTGGTCCAGAACCGGGCAGCGAAGGGGCAGGACCACCAGGTATGTAACATGTCCCCTGGGGTCGAGCATCCCCTGTAGCAGTTAGTAGAAGATGGATATATTCTAGCTAGACGAGTTGGGACTAGGTACCACCGAAACAATACTTTATAGGCAACCTCAGTATTTGTCGCATTACTTGAACATCGGGAAATATTCTTCCACACCCCTTTCCAATCATCACCAGACCAATGCAAACCCAGGTCTGTGGACCATTTGTTGGAATAAAAGTGGAGATTAGTACGTGTTAGTGAATTCAAGGTGGAATATAGAACTGACACCTGTTGATGTCCCCCTGGTGCATAGAGGCAGATGTGCTCGAAACTGGTAAGTGGGGCATTTAGATGTCTACATAGAGGATACCCTGTGTTGCAGCTGAAGAAACCTAAACATTTCTGCATCTGGGATCTGTTTGTGTGTTTTAAGATAGGACCAAGTCAGTATGTCAGAGGATCGGTAGAATTCATACAGTCTAGTGAAGCCATTATCGGTCCACCACCTAAATATGGTCGGATCAGTGTATGCTGGGACAAATAGGAGGTTGCGAGACTAAGGGGAGAAGGGGTAAGGAAGGGGATATCAGACTGATTACTTCAGTGAGTCCCACACTTTCAAGGCATGTTTCATCAAAGGGCTAAGAGAGCGGGGTCTATCAACTGCCGGTAACCAAGGGAGCGTTTCGACACTTGCACTTTAAGCGTACTACGTGACAAGTTCAAATCCGCCCCTCTGTGTAAAAACTCCAACACCGCCACAACTACAGGTTTACCCCTCATTGCGTTAAGGAGCATCCAGGAAGAGACAGTCTTCCTGACCTTGTTGTAAATTGCGGAAGTAGTTGGTTTCCTACCAGTGAGCAGAGTGGCTATGACTTTGTCCGAAAGCCCTTTTTTTTAGTAGGATCTCCCTCTCAGAATCCAAGCCTCCAGATTGAGTGTATCTGGATGAGGATGCCGTACTGGACCCTGGGACAGCAAGTCCATGACTATCGGCAGAATCCAAGGAGGTTCCACACTGAGGTTGCGAAGAATCGCGAACCACTGTCTCTTTGGCCACCAAGGTGCCACAAGGATGAGGGTCAACCACTCCTGTACTACCTTCAATATGACTCTGGGTAACAGCCTCACTGGGGGGAAAGCGTATGCCAGCGGAAAAGCCCATGGGTGGGCAAACGCGTCCACTCCCAGGGCTCCGTCCCCCAGACACAGGGAAAAAAATACCTCTACCTTCCTGTTTTCCCTGGTTGCAAAAAGGTCTATATCTGGGGTCCCCCACTTCCTCCTCAGCATTAGGAACGTATGGTCGTTCAGTGCCCATTCCGACGTGCAAATGCGTTTCCTGCTTAGGAAATCGGCTAAGGAGTTCAGAGTCCCTTTTAGATGAACCGCTGTGAGGGATAACAGTTTGAGTTCCGCCCAGACCAGAATCTCTTGCGCCGGGGCCAGCAGATGCCGTGACATCGTGCCCCCCTGCCTGTTTATATAGGCAACCGCGGTGGCATTGTCTGACCGGACGGCCACAGATTCCAGTTTCGAATTTGACTAGGGCCAGTCTGATCGCTTTCAGTTCTCGGATGTTGGAGGATTTCCGACGCCAATCGGGATCCCACTTCCCTTGGGCTAAGTGCTCCTCCCAATGGGCGCCCCAGCCCCAGGCACTGGCATCTGTGGTGTTGTCACTTGCTGTGGCACCCTCCACAGCCTTCCTCTGTCCAGATTTTTCCTCCCCTACCACCAGGTGAGAGATGCCTTTACCTGACCTGGGATCTGGATACAGCGTCTCTTGTTCTCCGCCCCAATTCTGCAAAAGAAAAGCCTTAAGTGTTCTTGAATGGAGCTGTGCACAAGACACTGCTGGGATTGCCGTGGTCATAAGACCCAGGAGACGCATTATCACCCTGAAGGACACCCCGTTTGAAAGATACAAGGACAGAGTCAACTCCGCTATTCTTTCCAGTTTGTGCTCTGGGAGAAGCAAGACGTGATACCGAGGAATCTATACGCTACCCCAGGAAAGTAATATCCTGTGTTGGCTGCAGCTGGGATTTCTCCCCATTGATCAGCCAAACCAGACCCTGTAAGTGTGCAACTGCCAGGGAGAGCTCTGTACTGATATTGAGCCGTCCCGTGGGGTCCTTTTTTCGCAAATCTGAGGAGTTGCTGTGACTGTTCCCTGATTGGTATATGGAGATAGGCATCCTTTAAGTCTATTTTTGCTAGAAACACCAGCGGAGACAACAGGCTTCTTACTGAGTAAATAGATTCCATACGGAACCTCTTGTACCGAACCACTCTGTTCAAGGGTTTCAAATTTAGGATTAACCTGGCACTGACCGAGGGCTTTCTCCTTACAAAGAGATGGGAGTAGCATCCCATTCCCCTTCTGATACCGGACAGATTACTTCCTGGTCCATGAGGTTCTGCAAAGCTAGTATCATCGTTTGGGCCTTTTGAAAGGAATGTCATGAGAAAGCTGGCAGGAGCTGGTTTCAATAACTCTATCCTGTAACCCCACTGGATCAGGTTCAAGATGAAACCGCTGTTCGTGACCTCCTGCCACTGGGGGAGGAACAGTTTGAGTCTTCTCCCCCACCAAAGCCAGGCAGTTATTGGGGTTTTGCTTGGGCCTGGGAAAAACGAAACCCACTTTTGCCTTTCCCCTTCTTATAAGCCCATTTTTTTGCCCTTGTCCTGCTTTTTACCCCTTCTGTTCGTTGGGGCAAGTTGACCTCGAAAGGGCTTCCTAGGTTGTTTGTTTGCCAGGGGAAACCCTTTCTTTTTGTCCGAAGACCTGTCCAGAACCACCTCCAGCTCCTGACCAAAAAGCAGATCTCCTTCAAACGGTAGGCCATAGAGCCGGTTCTTTGACGCAACGTCCCCAGACCAGGTCTTGAGCCAAAGAGCCCTACGAGAAGAATTGATCAGCGCCGAAGCACACGCTGAAAACTTTATGGCTTCAACCGAGGAGTCTGCTACATAAGCAACCGCCTTGGAGAGACCCTGAAAAGATTCTGACACAGTTCCGCACTGGCTCCAGACTCCAATAGAGAATGGAGCTGGCCCAGCCAGACATCCAGTGTCCGGGCTATGCAGGTGGTGGCCAGGGTTGGCTTGAATCCCGCCACCGTGCTTTTCGTAAAAGAGAGTCTGCTTTCTTGTCCATGGGCTCTTTAAGTGCCCCCATATCCTCAAGCGATAAGTCGGTTGTCTTGGACACTTTGGAAAGGGAAGAGTCTAGTTTAGGGCATTTTTCCCAGACTCCGCAGTCGCTGAAAGGGAATCTCCGCTTCAGCCGAGGAGGAAAGTGCAGCTTCTCGGGATCAGCCCATTCCTTGAGGATGAGGTCTTTGAGGGATTGATGGACTGGAAAAGTCCTACCTTTCTTGGACTGCAGCCCCTTATAAAGGCCATCATGCACCGACAATTGGGTTTGCTCCTCCTTGATTCCCAAGGTTTCCCAGACCGCTTTCAGCAGTTAGTGTCAGATGCTGGAAAAATAAATCTGGAAGCCCTGACCTCCCCTTCCTCCGCAGATTCGTCCTCCTCCAAATTGGAGGAAGAATCCCCGGATTTTACGGTGTCCCGACTGGTACCGCTCTCCGAATACTTGCAGGTTTGAATCCCGGAAGGCCCTGGCAGGGCAGGATCTGGCCCCCGAAGGCCCGGGCAGGGCAGGATCTGGCCCCGAAGGCCCAGACTGATCCTGAATGACAGAACGCAGAGATTGAAAGGTCGCAACCTTCTCCTGCCTCATGCTGTCTAGTAAGCCCTTAAAATTCCCTGCAGATTCTTCTGCCACCAGCTTTTCTAAGCATGGCTGGCATAGTAGCTTTTTGTGTGAGGACGCTAATCTATCACCACAAGCGGCACACTTCCTGTACTTAGGACGTTAGCCTGAGGGCACGGCTATGGTCTTTTCTTCAGGGTTTCTGGCCTGAAACAACAAAAAAAACAAAGTGTAATTAGCCCTCCTAAGAGCCACTATGCCCCCTCAATGTACCCTTGCCCCTAAGGGGCCCCACCACCAAAGATACAGGGTAGTTTAAGGTGCAATGCACCTGCCTACCTTAGAGCTGGCTGCAGAGGGTTCTCCCAGATCAGTGGGTGCAGCAACTGTTGCAGAGTCTGCTGGCATGGTCGATTACCAATGCGAAGCTCTGCACTCTCTGCCCCCGCTCCGATTGTTCCCACCTCGTTTGGTGCCACAAGGTTCTCCGCCGGGTAGCTGGCCCTCTCTCCAGGGTCTGATCATTGGCATGGCCGAGCGGAGCGCATCCCTCTTATGGCTGGAGAGGAAATGCGTCATCTGACGCCACTTCCAGCCTCCACTTGCAGTACCGCCCCCAGCCTGTGATCGTCCGACACCACTTCCGCCGGCGGTGTCTGACGTCATTTCCTGTGCGCCTCTGCCCCACGAGCTCTTTTAGACTGAGGCGGCCGCAAAGAAACAGCCTGCAATGGCGCGGGGCTCCCCGCTGCTACTACACAAAAAAGTGACTTAACGAAAATGCGGCAGAGGTGGGGTATGTGGCCAAAATGACCGGCGGGCTCACTCCACTTGTGGGTGCACATGGTTAACGCTCCATCAGACCGCCAGAGTCCCTCTAGAAGGCAGCTGTAACCCCTGCTAGCTGGGAAAAGCTCAGCTGGGGCAGTCGCAAAAGGAGGATGGTTGCCCTCTTAAAAGAGAGAAAACCTCAGGGCCAATTCACCCCTAAGGGTAGGACAGGATGGGGACTGCCCTAGGGATCTTACCCCGGTATCTCCAAGACCGCTGGCCCCAAAGGAGATACCAGAGCTGCAGGCCCCTGCCACGTGCACGCAGGCCTATACAGAAAACAACAAATAATCTGTCACATTCTGTGGTGGTCCCATGCTGCTGTTAGGCCGAGGAAACACAAATAACTGAGGTATGCTGGGGGCAAGCACCCTTTTATTTGGTGTATGTGATGCGTTTCCTGTTTCAGGTGGGAGGAGAGACTCTCTCTCTCAGATGCTGTCCTGGAAGATTACTTGGGAAAATATAGCTATCTGACATTGGGCTAAGTAACATTTAAGCAGCGTGTCACAGTTCAATAAGCTGGGTCTGTTTTTTAAACCATTGGACTCCCAGTTCCTTGGACCTTCAGAGAGCATTTTTAGGGACATGAAGTGAAGTCAGGTGAGGGCACCAAAACTACAAATGCCAAAAACAGTGCAATTCCCACTTACTCTAATTTCCTACGTGTGCTAAAGAGGTGAGTGTGGGTGATATGGCCATTTAGGAACATTTAACACTTACCCACATCATCTTCATCATTGTCAGCTCCAGAGGAGGAGGAGGTGACTATTGTAGCCACCCTGGAAGGACCTGGTGTTGCTATGAAGGAGAAATGGAGTCAATTATTCAGACAGCAAAAATGAGACTAGGAACCTACATTGATGAATACTATATTATTAAACATGTGACCCTTGCCATACTTTGTGTGGGGATGAAGGCCTCTAATCATGTCCTAGGTAAGGGCTTGTTTTCGTCAATTAGCCTTAATTGGAGGGAGTTAGTTTGAAAGACCTCTACAAGACATGTACAATGTATTTTGTGCTTTGCCAGAGGCCAAAAAAATGACAAGGCCTGTGCTTGTGAAAAGCTATGCCAACTTTCCATCACCTTCTATATTTAGGGAGATGTGTAAACAGGGCAGGAGTGGTGAAGAATGTCGTCTCGTCCTGTACGTGCACATCCAGACGATATCTCGCTGCGCAGCAATCATGCATGATTCAACGTTGATTGCCGTGCGGTCAGGATTCGCAAAGGTGTGAACCGATTGCACTGTGTGCCTATATGTTCAAATGGCACACCAGGGCTCAAACAGCCGTGCATCATGTATTTTCCAAAAAAAAGGTACATGTACCTTTTTTTCTAGAAAATGATATACGGATTTTACCCCATTGAAATCAATCCGGCCGCGCAGCAATCGCTGCCTGCATTGTGCAGGACCACGCCATCCCAGGTCGCAGAGGGCTGCACGAGGCCTGAAACCTTCACTAATTTTGCTAACCATCTAATTATTCTCCAACGGAGTCAGGAAAACATTAAAAGAGGAACATACACTACAAACATTGCCAGTGGAGTCAGTCCCAGTGGGGTAGCCGATGCTCCTGCCCCAGAGCTGTGGGGGACCCACAGAGATCCAGGCCCATTCTGGCAGTGGCTTACCAAACTGGCATTATCAGCCCTACCCACATCTGCCCCAGCTCCACCCTGTTCCCCTTCCACATTTGTCCCCCCTGCACCATCCTCAATATGGGAGGCCAGTGAGATCTAGTCCTGGGGCCACCCCAAGACAAAAACTGGCACCAGGGCCCTTAAGTTCCATATGTCCGCCACTGAACATTGGACCTTGTGTCGATGAAGCAGTGTCCCTTTTGACATTGTGGATCCCCATTGTTGTAAAAAGTGGAAGGCACATATACACTTACAACACACAAAATGTTGATCCACACACAAAATGTGTATTTACCTCGGTCTTCCAGTGTGGCCATTGGGGGTGTTGCTGGGCTCTCATCTTCCTCCTCTGCAACCGTTGCCGGCACAGCCACGTCTTCTGTTTGAGGACACGGCAGCCGCCAGCCTCATCCAGCGCCCGCGCTGGGGAGGCCGCCCGATGTGCTCCTCTGAGGAAGGGGAGGTTTGTACAACCGCATAGCTCCTCCACCGCAGCACGCGGAGCCTTCCACCTCTGTGTCCGGATAAGGCTAGAAAAAGAAGAAAGGTGAGAATCAACAAGGTGTAGGTGTCAAGAGTACACAGTCTATGAAGGAAACATGTTAGACCCATAGGGGATGGAAGCATACTAAATGTAATACTTACGGGCTGTCAGGCCGGCCTGGATGTCTTTGAGGAGCTCCGGGCGGAGGAGGAGGAGAAACTGTTGGCAAGAAAAAGAAACAAACACATTACAACTTGTTTATTAGGAATAATGTGAAATATATCAGATATACATTCTGGTTTTCTCACTCTCACCCTTGATATATGTATATGTATGTATAGACGTGATGGCCTCAATGTTGGAGCCAAACGTGACTTCAACTTGAACATTGGTATTTGTTGTGTGTTTGGCAAAAACACGAACTGTCAGGGCATTCGCCACCCTGTTCATCCGGCGAGTGCCCCGCAAGGCTCTGTGTCTTGTGAAGCCCTGATTGGCTGAAGACTTGCACCTGACCACAGGTCAGGTGCAGGACTTACCCCAATCACGGCACAGATTATTGGGAGAGCCATGCTTGGGCATAGTCATGACGACTTTCCCCAATCAGGGCTCACCTGTCAGCTGTCGTACAACTGTACACAGTTTGGCAGAACTAGCTCCACCAAATAGGAAATATGTTGCTGGCATCTGTCATATTTCCATAGTGCGGAATGAGTCCGTGTGGAGCGGACAGGACGGGGGCATATTTAAAAAAAAAAAGCATATATCTGTAATGCTATTTTTACATTTGATTTTGCCAAAGCGTCCTCTTCATGGACAACGCTCGACTTTGTGATTGACCCCGGATGACATTGATGGATACATGTCTTGGGTGGTATATTTAGGAGAATACAAGACTGGTCCCAGATCTGTCTTCTCTTTTATCCGAACGGATTTCCTGCTGAGACGGGACCTTTTCTGGATGTTTTTATTTTACCCTTTAGCGATAAGGTATGGGTACAAGGGCCCCATCATCTGGGTGCCCACTTATTAAAAGGCTACCGTGATGTGAATAAGCCCCCTGCCTGCAACCCCACTACAAACAGCCCAGGGCTTTTTGGGGAAGAGGCCCTTGTCCCCATGGGCAAGGGATTTTAGGGGTGACCATGTTTTGGCAAACACATTTTTGATGGTGTGGCTCCTCCTTGCAATTACTAGCAGACCTTAAGGGTCTGGTCTGACTTTTGTGGTGACCCCCACACTTTTTAAACCATGGGGTCCATCCATACATTCCAAGCCGACCTAAAAGCTCAGGGATTGTTTTTTGGGATGAAAAGCACGCTTTAGCTTAAAAAAAAAAAAAAAAGAAAAAAAAAGAAATTTTTACTGCAGCATGTTCTATACATGGTACAGATGCACCACTTCACAGGCAAGTTGAGGAGGACCCCCCAGGCATGATATTTGAAAAGGAATTGATCCATTTTATTGATACCCTGTAAATGATGTTAAAAGCACTGCTGCTTTAACAATGGTATTTTGCAGCAAGTATGAATTGATTGCTTCCCATCACCAGGGCAGTCCCCAGATCCCCATCCCCTTGTTGCAGACACACATACATAAGGCTAAACACAGAGGCCTGCACATACATAGACCCACATATGTACTAAAGCATATTGCAACAAGCTAAACACAGCAGTCATGCAGATGTGCACATTAGCCCCGATATGCTGCTCCTGCACATGCAAAAAAAAACAAAAAACAATATACTCACGCATGCAGTGGTGTATTTTGGTTTTGTGCTGCCCTAGGCAAGATTAAACCCGGGCGCCCTCCCATCCCTAATCTAAATTAGTCCCACCCCTTCCGCTAGTTCTACCTTTGCAATAGCCACCTTCTCCATTTCTGGCTTGATGGGCTCCCTAGTTCTGCAGCTATAATAACCATTCTCTCCTGCCCTGCCCGGCTGTGTTGGTCTCTAGTTCTGCAGGTGCAACACCGATCTTCTGCCTTCATATGCTGGGCCCTCCAATTCTGCAGTTACCCATCTTCTGCCTCGGCCGCTGGGCTCTGTAGCTTGCCCTGCTCTAGAGACATAACCCGGCACAGAGCTTATAGGCCGCACTCCCCCGGACTCACCACCACGGAGGTGCCAATGAGCATGATGACCTTCTGGATCTCAGCCCTGGGGTCCTGCGGAAGCTCCTCCGCTGCCTGAAGTCAGAGATTTGGTGCTGGTTTCCCAGGGAGGTCCAGCGCATGAACTGCCAGTGCATCCGTATGAAAGTCACACACACACCAGTACATTGCCCAGCACGGTGACCAGGAAGAGGAAGGAGCTGCAGGCGCCATATATGTAGGAGTAGGCAGCATTAGTGTACATGTTGGTTTCCCAGTCAAAAGAAGCACAAAGTCCAGGAGTACCATCAGTAATTTATGAATAATTTATAATATCTTTTTTTTTTCTCTTACCTAACTGGTTTGGGGGCAGAATTTGTTTGGCGCCCCCCTGGAAAGTGCCGCCCTAGGCAAATGCCTAGTTTGCCTTGCAGCAGATGCACACATGCAATTACTGCCTTTTGAGCTTCCCCAAACAGAAGACGTGGCATCTCGGTATAGCAATCTGCCCAGCAGCTAAATCACCGTAGCACAACCAGGTCAAGCGCGAGTTCATGATGACGCACATCCAGTTTCCAGGTGCACGCAAACATCCGCTTATGGGACATGTTATGACCTTTGATTTGGATGATATTTTTGGGAGGGTGGATTTTGGATTGGAGGATGAGCTGTATTGTTTATCGATCATATTGGTTATTATCCTTTGACTCCTTTCCACAAAGATCACATTTGTTCTTGATTAACTGTCAAAGAAGCATAACAAAACATGCCTTTATTTTATGGCATATCACTGACTCAATCATATGAACGGTCTACACTTTTGACCATGAGATCTTTTTCACAAAAGGGTATTGGTAATATCTATTCATGGGTGATTGTGCAATGCTTGACTTCCATTTATTTTGTGTCGAGAATGACAGAATTTGATACCAAGTTCATCCATCTGTCCCACAACATAAACATTTTGGATGTGGATGGAATGATGAGTAGACTTCATTTTCTAAAGATTCATATCATTTGACAAAAGAATAGCAGACCTAGATCCATAGATCTGCTGGACATGCAATAAACTTCTTGAGCAGCAGCACAGCTTCCATATCCGTTTCTGTGTGTAAACAGACAGTGAAATAAATAAGAACTTAAGTCATTTAATTTGGCATTGAGGGCACATCATCATATGTCATAACAAAGAGCCCAGAGCGTTGCTATGCCCAGAGCGTTGCTATGCCCAGAGCGTTACTAAGCCCAGTGCATTGCTATGCCCAGTGCGTTGCTATGCCCAGAGCACAATGCGTTGCTATGCCCAGAGCCCAGTATGTTGCTATGCTAAGTGCGTTGCTGTGCCCAGAGCCCAGTATGTTGCTATGCCCAGGGCCCAGTGAGTTGCCCAGGCATAGCAATGCGCTTTGGGCAAAGCAACTCACTGGGCTCTGGGCATAGCAACACACTGGGCTCTAGGCATAGCAACGCTCTGGGCATAGCGTTGCTATGCCTAGTGCATTGCTATGCCCCAAGCCCAGTGCGTTGCTATGCTCAGAACCCAATGCATTGCTGTGCCTAGTGCATTGCTATACCCAGAGCGTTGCTATGCCTAGTGCGTTATGCCCAGAGCCCAGTGCATTGCTATGCCTAGTGCGTTATGCCCAGAGCATTGCTATGCCCAGTGCATTGCTATGCCTAGTGCGTTGCTATGCCAAGAGCCCAGTGAGTTGCTATTTTGCCTGAGCATAGCAACGCAGTGGGCATAGCAACGCACTGGACTCTGGGCATAGCAACATTGGTATGCCCAGAGCCCAATGCGTTGCTATGCCCAGAGCCCAATGCATTGCTATGCCCAGAGCCCAATGCATTGCTATGCCCAGAGCCCAATGCATTGCTATGCCCAGAGCCCAATGCATTGCTATGCCCAGAGCGTTGCCATGCCCAGTGCGTTGCTATGCCTAGTGCGTTGCTATGCCTAGTGCGTTGCTATGCCCAGAACTAAGTGCGTTACTAAGCCCATTGCGTTGCTATGCCTAGAGCGTTGCTATGCCCAGAGCACAGTGCGTTGCTATGCCCAGAGCACAGTGCGTTGCTATGCCCAGAGCACAGTGCGTTGCTATGCCCAGAGCACAGTGCGTTGCTATGCCCAGAGCACAGTGCGTTGCTCCGCCCAGAGCGTTGCTATGCCCAGAGCCCAATGCATTGCTATGCCCAGAGCCCAATGCATTGCTATGCCCAGAGCCCAATGCATTGCTAGGCCCAGAGCGTTGCCATGCCCAGTGCGTTGCTATGCCTAGTGCGTTGCTATGCCTAGTGCGTTGCTATGCCCAGAACTAAGTGCGTTACTAAGCCCATTGCGTTGCTATGCCTAGAGCGTTGCTATGCCCAGAGCACAGTGCGTTGCTATGCCCAGAGCACAGTGCGTTGCTCCGCCCAGAGCGTTGCTATGCCCAGAGCCCAATGTGTTGCTATGTCCAGTACATTGCTATGCTCAGAGCCCAGTGAGTTGCCCAGGCAAAGCAATGCGCTTTGGGCACGGCAACGAACATTTGATTTTTGCCTAAGGCCTCCCAAAGTCTACAGCCGCCTCTGACGGCCATTAAATTGCGTTTCCTCATATTCCTTTAGTGAAAGCCACAAAGGTGAGACAATTAGATTTTTTTTCCTATCATGATTGGACTTTGTAAAAATATTGCCCTTGAAAAAGCATCCACCCTACAGAAGAAAACATATCCTGCAAAATAGGCACATTACACCTCGGCCAACTAAACATGATCGGAAAGGAATCACAAGTAAGGAACATGAAAGTCATGCAATGATAAACATTGACACAAACTCCAAACATACATACATGGCCAGAGTTTACTCACATCCGATGGCAGGTTGTTCTGAGTTGTGCAAATTCACAGCAGATGAGGCAACATTTTGGGATGAGACAAACTCTACAAAATATCAGTGACAACTTCTTCACAAAGTATGGCAATACAAATAGGATGTTGACCAAAACATATCTATGGAGAGAGACAGACAGACAGAGACCGTGATTATGCATGTTACACCTGTTGGGAAATAAGGGTGTTAAAGCAAAAACCTCCTACTCATACAAAAAAGGAACATAGACAAGGCAAGCAATGCTTTCATCATTAACCACTTCAAGACCAGGTGTTTAGACCCCCTTCCTGGCCAGGCCATTTTTCAGTGTTCAGTGCTGCGATACTTTGACTGACGTTTATTCCGTCATGCAACGCTGTACTGAAATGAATTTTATACCATTTTTTGGGGACAGAATACGGTGAGGAGTACACATAGAAAATATTAACCTGTACATATAAAACCAAACAAACATTTTGGAACCTATGTCACATCAGATTAAAGCCAACATTTGACAATAAATGACACACATTTCCTATATGAGAAGTCAGCTTCTAGCAGAGTGTCCTGCACACAAACATGTCCATATGCATGAGAAGAAACCAGTGTGAGCCTTATGTAATGTCTGTTGGAGGCGTGTTCAACCATTTGGTGGTAATAGGCCTAATCAGCATGTGAGAAACAGGTGCACATTAACCCATCACATGCACTCGAGTCAGGGAAAAGGTGTTTGATGTGACTGTGGCTTTCTCCTTGGAGTAACATTGGAGCCTCTTGCATTGGTTATGTGAGTGAGCCGCAGGGCGGCTTTACACAGCCATGGTCCTGCCATCATACATTCTGGTCCAATCATGTTCTCCCCGCCCCCAACACATGGTTACACTAAGAATTCATGTAACATCCGAGTGCATGTGATTGACATTCGTTTTGGCAGAACATTAAATTCCTGTAATGCCAGTGGAGGAGGTGGCTTGCAGTGCTATTCCTTGGAATGTGCCACCCAAATGCCACTCTCACTCCCAATGCAAGTGACCACAGGGTTATGCATGCTACAAATGTAGTACATGCACGGCATTGTTGGAATTATAAAGTACGCATTGTTGAGGGGGGAAATGGGAGTGTTGTCAAGGAGTGCATCCAGGGTGCCATTGACATAAATGCCACCACATTGCACTTCTTGCACTATAAAGCACTCCTGGTAATTCCCCTGATCCCTCAGGTACTCAGAGTGAACGCATATTGACCTGGGTCACTACAGCAATTGGCCCTGAATGCACAACACACTACATGCACAGTCCTGCAAATTCACTGTAGCTGTGTGATCTCCAAGCTTATTTTTCTCATTTGAACAGAAATGCATGGTATTTGCAGGAGTGCATGTTGCCAAGAGCACTGCGAGTGAGAGGTGCTTTTGGTTTGCCAGGCAAGTGTATGACATGCTCCAAACATTCTGCAGTGTCCTCACATAACTAGCCTAAGTACACCCCAGCATGACACTGCAGGAGTGTGCTTATGCTAGCAAGCACTAAATCAGGCAAGGGGGTGAGGACACTACAGAGGTGTATAGATTCCAGTGTGTACCCACCCAGCATGATCTATTGGTGGAATGTATACACCTCTGCAGTGTGTACCCACCCAGCATGATCCATTGGTGGAATATATACCCCTCTGTACTGTGTACCCACCCAGCATGATCCATTGGTGGAATGTATACACCTCTGCAGAGTGTACCCACCCAGCATGATCCATTGGTGGAAAGTATACACCTCTGCAGTGTCTACCCACCCAGCATGATACATTGGTGGAATATATACCCCTCTCTACTGTGTACCCACCCAGCATGATCCATTGGTGGAATGTATACACCTTTGCAGTGTGTACCCACCCAGCATGATCTATTGGTGGAATGTATACACCTCTGCAGTGTGTACCCACCCAGCATGATCTATTGGTGGAATGTATACACCTCTGCAGTGTGTACCCAACCAGCATGACCCATTGGTGGAATGTATACCCCTCTGCACTGTGTTCACACCCAGCTTGATCCATTGGTGCAATATGTGCCAGCCCTCTATTCAGGCATATTCGCTCCTCACTATGGCCCGAGATGCCCCAGCAAGCGGCCCTCTAATATGCCTAATTAGAGGGCTGCTGCTGCCTGATTTCTGCAATAATGCGTCCTGGCATACCTGCTGAGCCTGCACTGACCGCCCAGAGACCCTGCTGACCGCCCAGAGCCCGCACTGACTACACAGAGCCCCTGCAGACCGTCCAATGCCTCTGCAGACCGCCCAGAGCCCCTGCTGACTGTCCAGAGCCCCTGCTGACTGTCCAGAGCCCGCACTGACTGCCCAAAGCCCGCACTGACTGCCCAAAGCCCACAGTGACCGCCCAAAGCCCACACTGACTGCCCAAAGCCCACACTGACCGCCCAAAGCCCGCACTAACCGTCCATGACCGCACTGACCACTGCACTGACCACTAGAGAGCCCACACTACCCACCTAAGCACCTGCACAGTCCCCCTAAAATCCTGCACAGCCCTCCTGAGACCCTGGAGACATCAGGCCATGAACCTAGAGCAATACAGAGTATGTAGTTTTATAGTATTCTTTATTGCCGGATAAAGTATTGCTGGGATTTGTAGTCCTCTATAGGTGATGGAATTATTCTGCAGTGCTTAACAATGTATTGCTGGCATTTGTAGTCCTCTATAGTCAGTGCCATTCTGCATTGGTTTATAATGTATCTCTGGGATTTGTAGTCCTCTATAGCTGGTGGTATTCTGCATTGCTGTGTAATTTATTGCTGGGATTTGAAGTCTCTCTACAACTTGGAGTCAGCGGCAGATCTACCAGGCTCACAGCTGCAGCTGGCCCTTTCGCTTCCCCACTGACTCCAAGCTGTAAAGAGACTACAAATCACAGCCCAGACAGAAGGAAGAGGTCCTTGGTGACCGTCAAGATTTCCATAAAAAGGCCCACCAAAATCCTCAGCATCCGGCCCTGGTGTGCAGGGATCTATTATATTTATATATTTTTTTATTAGATTGGGGGGGTGCCCCAATTTACACTTGTATAGGGAGCACAAAACCATAATACACCACTGGGTATCGGTAACCTAAAATAAGCCACAACATTGGTGTTAGTTGGTGGAAATTTATCCCCATATTTTTAGCATTGATAGGACCTATATCATTGGCTTTAAAGGGTTAAAAGTGGGGTTAAATAGTTCCTATATCATCTGAGTCAGTGGAGGAAAATATGCTCCATGTCGGATAGAAAGGGTGAAATATTTTTATTTTTTTTCATTATTATTTTTGTTGTCAGTATTAGAAAAAGAAATGTAGCATTGGTATCATTGGGAGCAAAAAGAAGCTCCATATTGTTGGTGTCAGTTGCCTGAAAAATAAGCTCAGTTATATATATAATCGTTTCTGCTGTTGTCTAGAAATAGCAACACATCTGGACTTTTGGTGCTTTGTCAGTGATGCAAAAAAAGTTGGGTTAAAAACAAAAAAAAAATGGTGGCTAGCTAGTCTATAAATACCTCCCATCTGTGCGCAGTAAAGGCCTTTGGCCTACTGCTGTGAGCACATAGAGTGCTGCTCCTGCATGCTTGGTAAATTTTTGTTTGAAATGTTCATCTTTACTAATATTTGATGTATTTCTCTTTGCAATGTTAATAATGCTACATTTTAAACTTTTTTTTTTTTACAGCACTGTGTTTTAAATGTTGCAAACTTGTTATAATGCAGTGATGCAAATCAAGTTGGTGAGAAAACAAAATGGCTAGCTAGTTCAGCTATAAATACCTCCCATCTGTGCACAGTTAAAGGTCTTGGGCCTATTGGTGTGAGCACATGGAGTGCTGCTCCTGCATGCTTGGTAAGTTTTTGTTTGAAATGATCATCTTTACTAATATTTGATGTATTTCCCTCTGCAATGTTAATAATAATAATGCTATTGTTTTAGGTTTTTTTTTTCTTCCTCCATTGTGTTTTATATGTTGCAAACATGTTATAATGCAGTGATGCAAACAAAATGGTGGCTAGCTAGTTCAGCTATAAATACCTCCCATCTGTGCACCAGTCTTTGGCCTACTGGTGTGAGCACATGGAGTGCTGCTCCTGCATGCTTGGTAAGTTTTTGTTTGAAATGTTCATCTTTACTAATATTTGATGTATTTCTCTTTGCAATGTTAATAATGCTACATTTTAAACATTTTTTTGCAGCACTGTGTTTTAAATGTTGCCAACTTGTTATAATGCATTGATGCAAATAAAGTTGGTGAGAAAACAAAATGGCTAGCAAGTTCAGCTATAAATACCTCCCATCTGTGCACCAGTCTTTGGCCTACTGGTGTGAGCACATGGCGTGTTGCTCCCACATGCTTGGTAAACTTAATTTATTAAAAAAACTAATTTATTTCTCTTGGCAATGTTACTTTTAATGCTACAGTTAAACATTTTTTGTTTACTGCACTGTTTAAATGTTGCAAATGCATATTATAATTGTAATGCTTTGTCAGATGCCAATAAGAAAACAATGGTGGCTATCTATAAAATACTTTATACATGGCAAAGGCCTTTGGCCTACAAGTGTGAGCACATGGAGTGTTCCCACATGCTTGATAAATTCTTGTTTGTAATTGTTTGCAAAAATGTGATTTACTTCTCTTGGCAATGTTGGTATTAAATACTGCAGTAAAAATGCTTAAACTGTAGCATTAAGTGTTGGAAAGGCATGTTAGTCTTAATGCTTTGTCAGTGATGCAGATAAAGTTGGGTGAGAACATGTTGGCTATAAATATTCCCATCCATGCCTTTTGGTCTTTGGCCTACAGGTGTGAGCATATGGAGTGCTGCTTCTACATGCTTGGTAAGATATGTTTGAAAGGATCATTGTTAAAAAAAAATGTATGCATTTCTCTGCAGTGTTCATGAGATTAGAATTTTTTTTTTACACCACTGTTTTAGTGTATGTGTGTGTCCCATCTGTGGCCTACAGGTGTGACCAGTGTTCTGCCTTGAAATGGCCTTTTGCCTACACATTTTTTGTTTTTTAAACATATCTTTGCAAAAATGTGATGTACTTATTTTGGTTGTTACTATTCATTCTTTAGGATTACCATTAATGATGTAATACATGAATGGCTTATATTGTAAAGCTGGCCTTACAATTATCTACAGATTTTCTCTGGTCAGATGGAAAGTGCAACAGATTCCCTCCATCCATGCTAAACTGCATGGATGGAGGAATCTCCCACAGGGCCAAGCTGTAGTATCTTGCTGGTCGGCCCAGCTGGCTCTCAAAACACCTGAACAATGCCTGCATCCAAACAGACTTTTCAGGTATTTTGGGAGCCAGTGGGGCCGACTAACAAGATACTGAAGATGGTGGAGATTACGTGTAGATGGAGGAATCTGTTCCACCTTTTCCATCTGACCACAGAAAATCTGCAGATAAATGTAAGGTGTATGGCCAGCTTAACAGGTAAGCCCTCACTGCACAGCTGGTAAAACAAGTGTTTAGATTCAGAGGCGTAACTAGAAACCCCAGGGCCCCATGCTTTTAACCCCCTCCTGACCTCTTCTGCCACGGTTGTAGAAATAGGCCCGATCCCAAAATCAAAATGGCCTTTACAAGCCAGTGTTGTTTAGATAGCTTTGTTATTGTTATGGCCTTTTTTTTTCCTAAAGCCTGTTATAAGCGCGCTGTTACTCACAAACTGATGCAACTTGGCCCAATGGTACAACTCTATGCTATGCCCAAACTTTTGCAATATAAAGGTCATAGGTCACATTGCCTGGCAGCCATCTTGTTTTAGGTGATTGAATATGGAGCTGAATATAAACCATTTCTCAGAAACCGATCAAGCTTCAGCTCTACAAATTGCTGTGTATAGTCATGGTATGATCTGCATTCATAACTTAACATTACAAGTCCATTTGCCACATGGTTCGGTGGCCGTATTGAGTTGTCAAATTCGACAAATATTTCTATCACACCGTTATGTAAAAACTCATGAGATGTGGCCCGATGGTAGAGAACTGTGTTGTTTTTAATCTTTGTCAACATAAAGGTCATAGGTCTCATGCTCTGGTGACCATCTTGGTTCAAGCAAACCTATTTTTGACAATTTTCAAACATCTGTTTTTTCATAACCGCTAAGGCTACAGATATACAAATTTATATGTGAGATTATATTGAGCTCTCCAGTCATATATGTTTATCACAAGTCATGTGACCGCATGGATTGGCAGCCATTTTGGATTGTGCCATATTCTGCAAACAACTTAAACTCTGAAACCATTCATCAGAATAACTCCAAACTTTGCCATATGCCCAGAGCTACCTCTTCTACCACGGTTGTAAAACGATGCCCGATCCCAAAATCAATACGGCCGCCACAAGCCAATCACTTTTAACATTGGATCAAATTGCATAAATGTGCATTTATATCACTATTGAAGTATGTTATACATGTTATACATATGATAACTCAACATCATAACTGTCAAATACAATATGGCTTCCAATGGTCACCAAGGTTGGTGGCCATTTTGAATTTCAAAAAATATTTATAATTCATAAAATCATGTCTTTTTTTTTAAATCTCTCTACACTATCTTATGTGCTATAACCGGCTCTACACTATCTTATGTGCTATAACCGGCTCTACTGCGTGGCAATAGGTCACATGATGTAGCAGCCGTCTTGGTTTTTGTGACGATTTTTGTGAACTATTCAGAAACCATCATCTCCAGAACCACTAAATCTACAGATGTGCAACTTGCTGTGTGAGCTGATGCTTTGCTCTGTTGCCACATGTGCTCATTAGAGCTCTATTGGTCACATGGTTTGGCAGCCATTTTGGATTGTGCAATATTCTGTCAACTTAAACTCTGAAACTATTTATCAGAATAACTCCAAATTTTGCACATATGTCCAGGGCGACCTCTTCTGCCACAGTTGTACAAATAGGCCCGATCTCACAATCAAAATAGCTGCTGCAAGCCAATGGTGTTTAGATGTTATTATTGTTATGGCCTTTTTTTTCAAAAGCCTGTTATAAGCGCACTGTTACAAACTAATGCAACTTGGCCCAATGGTAGAGCTCTCTGCTATGGCCAAACTTTTGCAACATAAAGGTCATAGGTCACACTGCCTGGCAGCCATCTTGTTTTAGGTGATTATGTTCAGCTCCATATTCAAACATCCGTTTCTCAAACTGATAAAGCTACAGATCTACAAATTGCTGTGTATAGTCATGGTATGATCTGCATTCACAACTGATCATTACAAGTCATTTGGTCACATGGTTCGGCGGCCATATTGAATTGTGTCAAATTCGACAAATATTTCTATGATTTTGATCTTTTTTTCAAATGCTAATTATAACCACACCATTATAGTTACATAGTATTTGAGGTTGAATAAAGACATTAGTCCATCAAGTCCAACCTATTAGGATCTCATTCTAGGAGTACCCGTACCCCTGTATATTACGGATATGTAAAAACTCATGAAATGGTAGAGGACTGTGCAGTGTTTAAACCTTGGAAACATAAAGGTCATAGGTCACGTGCTCTGGCGGCCATCTTGGTTTAAGCAAACCTATTTCTGACAATTTTCAAACATCTGTTTTTTCCTAACCGCTAAAGCTACAGATATACAAATTACTATAAGTATATTCTGAGCTGTGCAATCATATTTGTTTATTACAAGTCATGTGACCACATGGCTTGGCGGCCATTTAGGATGGTGCAATATTCTGTAAACTTAAACTCAGAAACCATTTATCAGAATAACACAAAACTTTCCACATATATCCAGGGCGACCTCTACTACCACAATTGTAAAACCAGGCCCGCTCCCAAAATCAATATGGCCGCCACAAACCAATCACTTTTTGACATTGCATTAATTGCATAAATGTGCATTTATATCACTAGTGAAGTATGTTAAACGTGTTATACATATGATAACTCAACATCATAACTGCCCAATACAATATGGCATCCATAGGTCACCAAGGTTGGCGGCCATTTTGAATTTGATTTTTTTTTTTATAATTTATAAAATCATGTCCTTTTTTCTTTTCTCTCTAACTACAATGTCTTATGTGCTTTGACCTGCTATACTGCTTGACCACCTTTATTGCTGCTTGCAGCTATATTTAGGTGGCCAAGCAACGAGGTTGCAAGGACACCTATTGTATCTGTTCAGATTATTATTAGGTGGCCAATCAACTAAATTGCTAGACACCTATTGGATCTGTTAAGATTATTATTATTAGGTGGCCAAGCAACGAAGTTGCAAGGACACCTATTGTGTCCTTGAATTTTGATTTTTTTTTTATATAATTCATAAAATCATGTCTTTTTATTTTTTTTTCTCTAACTACAATATCTTCTCATGTGCTATGACCAGCTCTACTGTTTGGCCACCTTTATTGCTGCTTGCAGCTATATTTATCATTATTATTCCACCGCTTTTTTCAAATGCCTGTGTAAAGTGCTCTGTAAGTTAAAAACTCATGAAACTTTGCACAGTGGTACAGCCCTGTATTCTGCAGAGCTGCTTATCATATAAAGGTCATAGGTCACATGATGTGGCAGCCATCTTCGTTTTTGTGATGATTTTTGTGAACTATTCAGAAACCTGCATCCCTGGAACCGCTAAAGCTACAGATGTACAACTTGCTGTGTCAGCTTATGCTTTGCTCTGTTGCCACATGTGCTCATTATAGCTCTATTGGTCACATGGTTTGGAAGCCATTTTGGATTGTGCAATATTCTGTCAATAACTTAAACTCTATAACCATTTATCAGAATAACTCCAAACTTTGCACATATGTCCAAGGCAAACTCTTCTACCAGGGTTGTAGAAACTGTCCGGATCCCAATTTTCTTATATGGGAAAATTTGTTTAGCTGGTCGCTGGTAGAGAAATAATAAATGTGAATAGGGTATGTGGGAACAGGCAAATTAAACTGGTTTATATTAGCTCCAAGGGAGTGTATGTCTTGCTACTGGTACCAAACAAATATATTGAAGCCAAAGCGCTCTGAACGGATCCTGATGCTGAGTGGTGTGTGTGCAGGATTGCTAGGGGTGCTGCCCAACTTCAGCCAGGGGAACTGGAAAACAAAAGAAAAAGGGCGATTGGCCGGAGTGCCACACGCCCACTAGAGGCAGAGCTTGAGGATTCCGTTCAGCTTGATCTAATATGAATAACTGGGAGGTACTTTGTAGCTGAGCACATCCCACTCGTGCACACTTTTTTTCCATTGGCTTTTCCCCCTACTTAATGGGATGACGAGGAGGTTGAGGTCACGTTCTGAAGGGGGCGTGACCCCGGAAACGCGTCAACGACGCCACAATCCAGTGGCACACAGGCAGATTGCAGTCCTGAAACTGATTTTTCCTTGAAACCATTTATACATGATTTTGTTTGACCTACCATTGTGAGTACCCTTGCACTCTAAATTTGTCTTTTTAAAATAAAAAAAATCTGCACTTTTTCTTTTGTCTTGCTACTGGTGTTAAGCTTTTCCCTAATTTTGTATTTACATTGTAAGTAGCCCGTAAAAGCGGCATTGGTAAAAGTATTGGGAAGCAACCAGATGAAGGGAGGTGTTTTTTTTTTTTAAATGCTTGTATACAAATAATAAAAATGAATGTGAAAATGTATAGTTGCATACATATATAGCAATTTAAACTTGGCTTCTTGTCAGCATAGTCTATATTTGCCCTGGTGTTGAAACAAATGTATCTCCACCAACTTGAATTGGGCATCAGTATTCTGGCTGTCAACATAACCATGGGGCCATGCCTGCTAGACCTTTTGGGACCACCCTTACTAATCAAATAAGTTACTTGTACCCAATAGCTGCTGTTTTTTATGTCCCCACATCAGGCCACCATTCTAGATCTGGATCCTCCCTGCAACTCATGCAACCAGGTTCAGCCCCTGCTTGCATAGAAGATTGCTGTTGGGAGTTAATAATCCTGGTGCAGGGCTTGTCAAAGGGGTTAAATACATTTAAATTGCTGTAGTTAGGGGAGCCGAGAGACCTTATTTCTTGTCTATCCTTCTCTTTTTTTTTTTCTGTAGTGGGAGCTGAGTGAACATGGACCTTTACTGGTTTCTTCCTGGGTGATCATTCTATGCATACGCTTGTCTTGTTGCAGAAAGTGTTAAGGTGCTGGGAGGTTAGTAATCAGTGGTTGCTTAGCATGCAGAAGACTTTCGGTCTTCCTGGTGGCCTCACATTTGGTTTCTTTAATGGGTTTGCAGGGAGGCTGCTAGAGGTGCATTTCTGCTCGCTATTGAAACACAATTGCATAAAGCTGGCAATACACCTGCAGATTTGCTAAGCTCAGATGGGAAAAGTGCAACAGATTCCTCCATCTACGCAAACTGTGGATGGCGCAATCTATCCCTGGGCCAAGCTTCAGACTGCTAGTCTGTCCTGCTGAATTTTTCCATCTGACGATTAGAAAATCTATAGGTGTATGACCAGCTTAACATTATCTAGCTTGCTGTTCATCCTTTGTCCTGCTATAAGTATGTTCCTTTCTGACTCCACTTAATACGCTTTTGTCATGTTTGTATTCTTTCCTGCCTTTTGTCTCTCTATAGTCTCCACATCATTATGAGCTGCTCCTATCTCAGAGGTACTAACCGGCTGTTGTAAGAGAACTTGAGGACCTAAAACGTAAGGCACAAGTTTCCACCAGGTGAATTGCTTCATCATGGGCTTCATACATCAAGGTGGATGAATTGTGCACTAGTCAGCTGGTCTTGTACAATTGCCCGCCCCGATCGATTGGATGTGTTATGGATTTGGCTGTCTCTATTTGGTTACTCGATTATTTCATGGAGGCTGTCGGCAGCAGGGCGTGGAGGCTGTCGGCAGCAGAGCGCAGTCGCGGAGGCTGT
>NW_017306739.1:25628-34517 GCF_000935625.1 Nanorana parkeri
GAGGACGTGGAGGTTTCTGAGTATTGGCCATGATTTTTGAGATCCTGTTCTTAATAATCCCATTAAGCGATTATTGATGGGATTACTGCTCTGAGGATGATAGAGTATGTAATCCCTGGTTGACGTGAAGAGCTTTACATACCTCTGCAAAAACCTGACCGATGAAGTGAGAGCGCGATCCAACTCGATCGTTTCAGGCAGGCCCCAGCAACACACTATCTAAGAAAGGACCTTCCTTGCTGTGGTAGTGGCGTTGGCAAATCGAACGGGCCATGCCTCCGGCCATCCGGAAAACATATCCACACAGACCAAGACAAGTACGGCCCACTGCTTGGCAACGTAATGTAGTCTATCTGTATGCGCTGAAAGGGATTTTCCGGTTTGGGCAAATGCTCTTCTGGTGGTTTCACACTTCTGCTAAGGTTGTGCAAAGCACAGACCAGGCAAGAAGCTGTAAAGTTAGTTGCTGCAGTAGTGAACCTAGAAGCAATCCAGTGCTCTTCCACCTGCGCACACACAACTATCTTTGACTGATGCCCTGGATAATGAGTCGAATGGGCCATCACTGAAAAAAGTGATCTTGGCAAACATTATTTGTTGCCAAGACCGCAGATGTCATCTGGACCCTGTGGTAGCCCCCACAGCTGTCCACTTCCTCTTCTCGTGCATCTCTGCCTGCCTCTGCAGTTTCTTAAACTCTTCCAGAGATGCATCAGAAAGGATGGCCAGCATCAAGGTCTCTACAGAGGGGCTCAGAGCACCTTCATTGGCAGCTCTTTCTGCTAAGGCGTTCCCATCAGCCTCCGGGGTCTGATCAGCTGTGTGTGCCTTCACTTTCAGAATGGCTATCTCGTGTGGCAGGCTGAAGGCAACGAACAGCCTTATTGATCAACTACGAATGTTTCAGCGGCTTCCCCGAACTAGTCAAAAATCCTCTTGCTTTCCAGATTGGAGCAAAGTGATATCTCAAAAGCATACCTAGAGTCTGTATGGACGTTAATCCTCTGGTCCTTGTGGATCTCACAAGCCCTTGCCGGTGCCCACAGCTCAGCCTCCTGTGCTGACATGTGTTGGTTGGTATTCCTCCTGACAAACCTGCACCCAATTGTATCTTCTGCCCCATGTGCTCCAAGACTGAGACTCTCATAGTTTAGAGTTAGGACCGCACTATATGGAGGTGCCTTGACGTGGCTGTGCGGCTTTCACATCTTCTGCAGAAGACGTGTATCTAAACCTCTGATTTTAACCTTGGTGGTTTGACAGGTTTTTTTTTCTCATGCTGGCTGGTGAGGGTGCTGGGAAACTTTTTGCTGTTTGAAGTCCTTCCATGTTCACCTTGCTGTAAAGCTGGTAACGAATTGATGAGCGCGTTTGCCATTTGTTTTGCTTGACTGATTTGGTGCAGTGACGCATGGGGGGTCTCAGCTGCCGTTGTGATGTGTGGGGTCCCTTGTGTGCCTCTGTGCCTGTAAGAAGGTTGGGCTTCCTCCTGACAAACCTGCACCCAATTTAATCTTCTGCCCCATGTGCTCCAAGATGGAGACTCTCATAGTTTAGAGTTAGGACCGCACTATATGGAGGTGCCTTGACGTGGCTGTGCGGCTTTCACATTTTCTGCAGAAGACGTGTATCTAAACCTCTGATTTGAATCTTGGTGGTTAGACAGGTTTTTTTGCATGCTGGCTGGCGAGTGTGCTGGGAAAATGTTTGCTGTTTTACTGTTTGAAGCCCTTCCATATGCACCTTGCTGTAAAGCTGGTAACGAATTGAAGAGTGTGTTTGCGCTCAGCAAGGGAACACAGACACACTTCTGTTGTCTTGTTAGATACTCAGTCTCTGTCCTCCTGAATAGAGTGAGATAATTTTTTTCTTTTATAGGGGTAACAGCAGGAACAGCCACAACAGCCACCACTTCCTCATACATCAACATAACACAGAGCCAACCAATGAAACGCATGTATACCATAGAAAGGGGAGATATACATGTTTGTAAGCGGTGTGCACAGAATTAAACCATGTGCAAAAGCAGCATGCTTGCCTATGGCCGCCGCCGCCATCTTTAATCTCCCATTAACACTGGAGCGAACTTTATCCAGCATTGCTCAGTGAGCAATGCCCAATAAAGATACTATGGTTCTCATGAATGTGAGCTCATCGGCAGGGACAATGCCATATTTCCAGTGCGTTGATCAGACACACTAGAAATACAAACGCACGTTCCTTTCATAAAAGCAGATATGTATCTTAAATGATACCGCGTTCTCAAAACAAATGCATCCATGCCAATCCAATAAATCTGCGCATTGCACAGGGGCCCTAGCCGGTGTCCATACTCTCGTACTGAAAAGACTGCTCCGCCATGCACATCAATCTCCCCTGGCCAACAGCCCAGTGCATAGCACATGGATCATTCGCCAGCGGAGACCTCTGCGCACGGCCGCCGCATCGCCACATCCACAGGATGACATCCACACTGCTGATTAATCCGGGTCACGTTCCAATCGAGCATAACGCAGCAAACTCTGACACTGAGAGACATGACAATATTACAATATACTAAAAACACATACTAATAAAATTTCCACAACAGAGGGTTGGCAGGGTGATTCCAATGCAATGTGGATATGCATTTTGCACCAGACGGTTTGCAGGGTGATTCCAATGCATGACAGAAAATGTGACTCCACCAGGTGGGCAACAGCACGATTCCCATGCATGGCGAAAAATGTGACTCCACCAGTTGGTCTGCAGGGTGATTTCAATTTGCGGTGGATAATGCGTTTCACCCAGATGATTGGCAGGGCGATTCCAATGCACGGTGGATAATGCTTTTTATCCAGACGGTCGGCAGAGCAATTCCAATGCACACAAGGGAAGGCCCAGACGCCTACTCCTCTCCAACAGCCGCTTCTAATTGCACTGAGCATACAAACACAGTGTGCCAAAGTGAGCCACCACGACCCTATCTCACTGCGGATGAATTAATGTACAGAAGTGAACTTGTTAATGATGTTTTAACTTGTAGAAATCTAACCTTTTGTGCTTTTTCGAGTTATTGCAACTGTAAGATAAATTCAGGAAGATGACTTAACCACAAAAACTACAGTTTCCTGCATACTAATTCGGCAGACGTACACGGAAAACAGAATTAGGGAAGTTCTCCTCATCTTGTGACTGAAGTGATTCAACAGCGCCTAAAAACAGAAATTACTCAACAGAAGGCTGTCTTATGGAATTGTATATAACCCAAGATGGGGGGGCTAAGTTTAGAGACTTATACTAGATGAGTGAAGGACAATCCTAAACTCTTATTTTTCTGTATTAAGTTCTCCCGTGCACGAATAAAACATTTGTTAATCTTTTCAAATATACCATCGCCTCATGTCGATATATGCTGAGATTCCATCAACAGGAGCGGAGCCCATCATCGCAACTCAACATGTTTTTTTGTTTTGTTTTTTTTTTCCTCACATACTCCAGAGCAGAAAAAGTGAGGAGTGCTGTTTTGGAAATTCGTTTGGGCTAAATGCACAAATACATGCCGCACTAAAAGTGCACCAAACACAAAGAATTTCCTCGTGCTTAAAAGCACGTGTTGTATTAAGCTCTTTTATGCAAGGAAAGGCAACACTCATGCAGAGTCAGATGAGAGGCTTCATGCTGGAGATCTGTGTTCAAGTCTGTGTATCTCCCCCACCACAGCAGCTCTTTCATTTATATTTCAACAAAATGATCTCAAACAGGAAGTGATGTCAACAACCAACATCACTTCCTCAATACACCAACATATCATAGCCAGCCAACAAAACACATGTATACAATACAAAAGGGAGTGTATGTCTGTATCATAGTAGAAGCGGTGTGCATAGCCCATAAACCCGTGTGCACAGCCGCATGTTTTTCTAGCCGCCATCTTTCCAGACCCACAAACACAATCTCCCAGCATTATCCAGCATTGCTGCAGTTATCTGCAGGGACAATGCCATACCACTTCCAGCGTGCTGATCAGACGCTAATAACAACCTTTTGGACCCCTTTCAGTCCGGCTTTCGCCCCAAACACTCCACTGAAACCGCCCTCCTAAAACTCACCAATGACCTAATAACTGCTAAAAACAACGGCCACTATTCCTTACTCTTGCTATTAGACCTCTCTGCTGCTTTTGACACTGTTGACCACCCGCTGCTCCTCAAAAAACTCCACTCGCTTGGCCTACAAGACTCTGCTCTCTCATGGTTCTCATCCTACTTATCTATGCACTCCTTCAGTGTCACTTACAATTCTAACTCCTCCCCTCCTCTTCTTCCTCTTTCTGTAGGGGTCCCCCAAGGCTCTGTCCTTGGACCCCTCCTCTTCTCCATCTACACCTCCTCCCTTGGTCAACTAATAACCTCACATGGCTTCCAATACCATCTCTATGCCGATGACACTCAAATTTTTCTTTCCACTCCACAACTCTGCCCCTCAGTGTCCTTGCATGTCACTAATCTATTAACTGATATATCCGTCTGGATGTCACAACATTTCTTAAAACTCAACCTTTCGACTTCCGGTTCCGGCGCCCGATGGACTAGAGGTGTGTGAAAGAGCTCCGTCCCGTATATCTTCAAAATCTACCGAACACGGACTGCAAACACGCACAACCGGCATACCCTGTCAGTATCGAACACCACACTGACCTGCAGACGATGGACAAATTTGTCTCGCGGCCTCAGTCAGCGAAACGGAACATCTTGCCGCTGACTGAAGCGCCACGTGAGGCATCTGACATGGCGGAACAAAGTGAAAGCAGGGACACCATGCAGACAGACGCAACGGGTGAGTCGCCTCCTAATATATCCCCTTTACCTCACGCTGGAGTGGACTATCAATCATTGGCCTCAGCGGTGGCTTCGTTCCTAAAGGCTGATCTGGCCGCCATCATCACTGATACCATACAACAGCATATGGGAGGGATAAATCAGGCGCTAGAGCAGCAATCCACACGTATGACCATTGTGGAACAACGAATGGGGGAACTGGAGGATCGAATGCAGGGCCTACAAGTCACACAAAACGATGAGCATAAGCAAGTTGGCTATCTGTTAGACAAGGTGGATGACCTTGAAAATAGACTGAGGAGTAACAACTTGCGTATCATTGGCCTCCCAGAATCGATCCCCCCGGGAGAACTACACACCTTTTGCTCCCGCACGATACCCCAGGCTTTAGGCATGCGTGCGCCCTGCAAAGAGGAGAGGGCCCATAGACTCGGCCCACCCAGGGATCAGCAAAAACCAAGGCCTGTTATAGTACGCTACTTGGACTTTGCTGATCGACGTGACATGCTCATGGCCTACCGAGCCCAACACCACCTGATCGCCGGAGGCCATAAACTCCTTCTATTTGCGGACTATTCGGCTGTCCTCTCCAAGCAACGGAAAGCATTCCACAAGTCATGCCAGATGCTGGTGGCACAATGCATTAAATTTACTATGGCGTACCCGGCTATACTCCGCATAGTAACACCTGATGGTCACACTAAATCATTCACTTTTGCGCCCACGGCACAGGCCTACGTTAAATCCCTGCTCAACCTAAACACTCAATCAGTGTCTGATAGTCCTCCATGGAAAAAGAAAGCTTGAGGCATTATTTTATACGTAGCTCACTTGATTATGGATAAGGTCCGCTTCGTGCTCAACGTTTATTCTGGGACATTTCTCCAGGGACGGAGCTCACCACTAGAGTTATGATACAGATGTTTACGAGAACCCGATCCACGTGGATTCCTAGGGTTCACCAATCTTTAAAACCACACACCCGCCTCAGGGAAAAAAGGAAGTCGCATACTAGAACTGATGTATTACTACTTTTTTCTATGTTTTTGGTTCACGCGTTACCGATGACATGTCCCAGCCCCTTTACCCACCTCCTACCTTCCACCTTCCCCCATTTATTGCAGGGAGATGTTTCACGGGGAGCTCCCGCAAGCCTGATTTGCAATGCAACCGACGCTTCTAACACATACTCCTGGATTTTACCACTCCGGGTGCGCATGGTGCTCAGGGATAACCATGCGTGCCACTACCTTTATGTGCTACCTAATTATTCCAAGTGACCTATATCTACTACTCTTTAGATGGAAACCACCTTGAAAGTAGTCACGTGGAACGTGAAAGGATTGAAATTCCCCCACAAACGAAACCGTATACTGCGCCAATCGGCCTGGGGATCGCGGCCGCGTCTTCCCCTCAGATCTCCCAGGTTCTGCTACCAGTATGGGAGGGCTGTCCGGCGGCGAATCTGGCCGGCTGTCCTGTGTCCCGGCTACCCGGTGGGGCGGGCAGTTTCCCCCGTTGAAAGGGGAGGAAGATGTCTCGTCGTCCGAGGGGGTCGCTCTGAAACCGAGGCCGGTCGGTGTGGAGGCTTCTCCGGCGTTCGTAGGCCTCTGCCGCGTATGGGGGGATCGTTCCGCAGGGAGGTACGTGGGGGTCACAAAAAGTCTCTTGAAGGCAGTCTTGGGGGTATATTGTGATCCCCTTGACTTGCCCCTTCTCCTCATAGTGCCAGAGATGGCGTATGGGCAGTGTGTGTTCCGATTTTCGGTAAGATGAGCCGGGAGCAGAAAGAAAGCACAGCTCACACGGCCATTGCCAAGCCATGCCCCCTCCTGTATCCATTTTATTCCGTCGACTAGATGTTCCGTCCACACCTATGGTTTGGCGTTTCCCCTCGCATCTGCAGCATGATGACGTTTTTCAGCAAAACTTATCCCTATGGTGGCACGAATACGCTGACTGTAATGCTCAGCACATTGATGACCCTATCTTGTATTGGGAAGCAGCAAGGGCAGTATTGCGTGGTAGGATATTAGCATACTCCACCTCCCAAAATAAACTAATCATGCAAAAATACAAAGACGCATCTATGTCAGCCAGAGTGGCTTATTCCACGTACAAATCTTTCCCTAATGACTGACACAGGCTGATGCGGGTCCAAGCCAAACAAACGTGTGATAACTGGCTCAAGATTGAAGAAATAGGTCACCAGCACTCCATAAGTTAAAATGAATGAGCCCAGGGCTCATGTTGGATTTCTGTGACATCATTGTCCATTAAAAGGACTCATTCATTTTAACTTATGGAGTGCTGGTGACCTATTTCTTCAATCTTGTGTTTTGCACGGTGCCATCCGTGAAGTTACTTCGAGCACCATTTATTTGATTGTTGGCCGGGACTGCTGAAAGGTGTGCGGAGGGCATTTCCATCAATTGCATCTGATAACTGGCTCAGACAATATGATCTGCAGATTAGGGCTTATCGGGAGGTGGACCTGTTTAAATTTGGTAACAAGGCAGGCAGGCTACTGGCTAACTTGGCTCGGGGAGCACGTCCTCCTTCTCACATCCTAAATCTAATTGATGACAAAGGAAACATTCAGTCTAACCCTAATACAGTCTCTGACATTTTCTCTACTTATTACAGGACCCTTTATGGTGTACCCACTTCTGAATCTGATGGAGGTGAAGCCTATCTACGCAGTGTGAAATTGCCCTCTCTATCGGAGTCGGAAGTGGCAAGCCTAAATGCTGAAATAACTGCTCAGGAATTACTGCACGTCATTACAGCGTCTCCTCGAGCCAAGGCACCCGGTCCTGATGGTATGTCATCTGATTTTTACAAATTATTGAAGGAAGATGTGACGCCGACTTTACTTAACTTATACAACTATGTTCTACGCACTAAGCAATACCCACCTACTTTCAATGAGGCTTTCGTTAGACTGCTCCCTAAACCCGACAAAGACCCACTACAACCAGGATCTTACCGGCCCGTTTCGCTCCTAAACCAGGACGCTAAATATTTGTCAAAAATAATGGCGGACAGGTTAGCGTACATTTTGCCCTCACTCATTTCCCCCGGCCCAAGCAGGTTTCGTGTCTGGACGTTCAGCAATCACCAACATTAGGAAGGCCATCACAGCCATAGAGTACTCACGCCTTTCGGTGCCTTCTTCGCGTCCCACGGCCCTCCTGGCTCTGGACGCGGAGAAGGCATTTGACAGCGTCAGCTGGTGATGGCTTCAACAGGTTCTCCACCATATGGGGTTTGAGGGAACCTTTCTAAATTATATAGCTTCCATGTACACATCCCCGATGGCTCGCATCTTTACCACCACCTTTCTCTCTCCACCGTTTCTTTTACATAGAGGGACACGTCAGGGGTGCCCCCTGTCCCCGCTGCTTTTCAACTTAGCCATAGAGCCGTTGGCTAGAACACTATCCACACCACTTCTGTTCTCAGGGCTCCAAATAGCCGCTCACAGGATACAAACATTACTTTTTGCTGATGACATTTTACTCTTTTTATCTGACCCTGAATCCCAATTGTCAAAAATATTTACACATATCAAACTGTTAGGCTCGTTCTCGGGGTTCAAAATCAATGAGGACAAAAGTGAGCTGATGTTCTTATCCCCCTCAGCTCATCCCAGGGAGGAACAATGGGCGTCACGTCACTCACTCCAATTACGCACTAGGTCAGTTAGATATTTGGGTATCCAGCTGCCCAAAAATACCCAAGAACTATACACACTCAATTTCACGCCAGTTATACATAAAATATTACAGGAGCTACGCTCATGGGCCTCACTTCCGCTATCCATGTTAGGACGATGTCACTTGCTTAGAATGATCAGTTTTCCTCATCTCCTTTACCCCCTTCAGACTCTACCCCTATTGGTCAAACATACCGACATTCGTTCACTTAACAAGGCCTTCACAACGTTTATATGGCGGGGAAAAAAGCCTAGAATAGCACTACGCACGCTCCAGAATCCGAAATCCCAGTTGGGAGCAAATGTTCCTAACCTAAGACTATACAATCTAGCTTGCCTATCCCGACATAT
>NW_017306739.1:34634-70373 GCF_000935625.1 Nanorana parkeri
GTACAGATGTCCCCTGTGGATACTTATGACCTGATGCTCAGAAGCTGGCAGACTGTTTGCAAGAATGTATGCAGCGAACAATGGAGGGAGGTACAATTCAAGTTAATTAATAGAGCCTATTGCGCCTTTAATTTTGGTCCCACATGCCCCAACTCACCTTGGCTTCAAAATTGCCCGAAATGCCAAGCCCATCACCCAAATCTGACACATCTCTTTTGGGACTGTCCTATCATCCACCGTTTTTGGGATAACATTCTACGATATATATCTTTACTGTCACCACACCAAGGGTTACTTACCCCCTCGTATTGTCTATTCCAAGTAATACCTGACACCTCCAATACTGCCCGCCCTTCATTGACTCAATGGGAACATCTTTGCCTTTTGGCGGCTAAAAAAGAAATTCTTAGAGCCTGGCTGCTAAATACTCCCCCCACACTGACAGATGTTAAAACCACCCTACACCGCCTTATGCTCATCCAGAAACTCGACACCAAGCATAACCAACACTTAACAGACAGATTCTTTAAGACCTGGACACAGTACTTGATACACAAAATGACCACCCCTCAATTGAAAGATGTGATGTCGCTGTTTCAATATTCCAAATGGTACTTACTGGCTAAATCCACGGGCTCCTTAGGCGAACTTGATGTTTTATGAGCTTTCTCTGTCACCCTTACTTATACATGTACTTACACAATAGAGACCCTTCTTGCCCATAGGACTGGTTGGGGGAGCCCCACAGTATCATTGCTATTAACCTTAACATTGTACTACAATCCCTCTTCGCCCTAATGGTTTGACCACCTCACCTTTCACGTACTCTAATCGGTAAACTTCCAGAAAACAACAGATATCTGTTGCTATGCTCTTCGACCATAACTGTTTACAACCATCATACCTTGACACAGAAAATTTTGGTGACCTTGTAGTTGGTAAACACACCACACCCTACCATTCCCTTCCCCTACCCTTCCCCTACCCTTCCCCTACCCTTCCCCCTCCCCTCCCATATTCTCCGGGCTCTCATGTCATCTTGTTTAATTGCAGTTACCTATTACTATAGAGATGTACTCTTGAAAAATTTTATGCATCTATTGCTGTTTGGTTATGCATGTTTTCCTGATATTAGTTACAGATGCTTATATGACGTAAATGCCTGGGTGGTCGGCTGACCCCCAGATTGTACTTATCTTGTATTGATCCTGCAATGACTACTGTATGTTATGTATCATAAATACCACAATAAAGAAATACTTGCTTAAAAAAAAAAAAACTCAACCTTTCAAAAACTGAGCTCATGATATTTCCTCCACCCCGTGCACCTTCCCTCTACATTTCAGTTGAGATTGATAACACAACTATCCAAACCTCCCCTCATGCCAAGGTCCTAGGTGTCATCCTTGACTCGGACCTCACCTTTCTTGTCCACATCCAATCGCTATCCAAATCCTGCCACCTTCACCTTCGTAACATCTCAAAAATACGCCCCTTCCTCACCAATGACACCGCAAAACTACTCATCCACTACCTTGTTATCTCTCGTCTTGACTATTGTAACTCCCTCCTCATTGGCCTTCCACTACAAACGATATCCCCCCTTCAGTCTATCATGAATGCAGCTGCCAGACTCATTCACCTTACCAACAACCGCTCAGTGTCTGCATCCCCCCTCTGCCAATCCCTACACTGGCTTCCACTTGCCCAGAGGATAAAATTCAAAATATTAACAGTCACTTATAAAGCCATCCACAACTCCGACCCCGGATATATCTCAGACCTTGTCTCAAAGTATTACCCTAACCGTCCCTTCCGCTCATCCATTGACCTGTTTTCCAGCTCCCTTGTCCACTCCTCCCATACTCGCCTCCAGGACTTCTCTAGAGTCTCTCCCATCCTCTGGAACTCTTTACCCCAACCTGTCCGTCTATCTCCCACCTTGACTGCCTTTAGGCGTTCCCTAAAGACTCATCTCTTCAAGGAAGCCTATCCCACTACGACCTAACTACTGAACCTTCACATTCTCAAATAATTCATCCCCACACAGCTACCTCCTCATGTATCATTTCCCCCTCCTCTTTCAGATTGTAAGCCCTCAAACTCTCAAACTTTCTTTAGATTCTTAACTGAGGCCAGGTTCACACCTGCGTGATCCATGAACGTTCGGCAATCGTGCACGATACCGTGCAGTTCGCTGTGTGGTCATGGAGTCTCCCATGTTGTGGACATTTTATTAGGATGTGTTTTTATTATTTTTTAATGTCATTATATCTCTCAGTGTCAGGATTGCTGGGCTACGCTCTATTGGAGCGCGACCCGGATTAATCGGCACTGGGGGTAAACCATTGGAGTAGATATCTTCCTCTTTTGGATGTGGAGCCGCGGCTGCTGTGCGCAGGGGTCTCCGCCGGCAAATGGTCCATGTGCTATGTGCTGGGCTGTTGGCCAAGGGAGATTGATGTGCGTGGCGGAGCAGTGTCTTCTTAGCGAATATATGGACGCAATGCGTGGATTTATTTGTGTGGCGTGGATGCATTTGCTTTGGGGAGATAGTATAATTTTAGATACATATCTGCCTTTATGAAAGGAACATGCGTTTGTATCCTTCTTGGTGCATTTGATCAACGCGCTGGAAATAATATGGCGTTTTTCCTGCAGATAAGCTCGCATTCATGAGAACCGTAGTATAATTTCTATTGGGCATTGCTCACTGAGCAATGCTGGATAAAGTTTGCTCCAGTGGTAACGGGAGATTATGTGTGTGGGTCTTGGAAGATGGCGGCGTCCATAGTCTCCTTTTGCGTAGTGTTTTGGCGGGAAATCTGTTGCACATGGGTTAAGACACATGCACCAGCAGCTATGAGCTATGCACACCACTTCTGCTCAGACACGAGAATACACTCCCCTTTTCTGTTGTCACTTGCCGTGATGCAATTGTGCATTGAGGAACTGGTAGGCTGTTGGGGCCGCCCTTTCCTGTTGTTACCTTTTTGTTGCCTTATAAATAAACGGAGCTACTGTGCTAGAAAACACTTGGACACAGAAACTCCAGCTTGAAGCAGCATCTAGTGTGACTCTGCATGGCACTACTGAAGTACTTCCCTTCCTTGTACAAAAGAGCTTAATACAAGGTGCCTTTAAGCGCAACGGAATTGTTTGTGCTTGGCGCACTTTGATTCTGAAAGTGCACCTTTTAGCGCGACGTGGATTTGTGCGCTCAGCCCAAGCGAATTTTCATAACACTCCCCATTCAGAAACTGGTGAACATAAAACATTTACTATCATTCAGCTATGAATGGGGGCAACCTCTATACTAAGGCTTCCACCCATTGAGAAACTCATGAATGCACAGGAAGTTAACCAGTTGTTAACAAACACTTAGATTAGCTGATCACTCCAGTGTTTGTGTGCGGCTGAGTGGGTTGCATGGCAAAGTGGAGGATTGGTAAATATCTGTGTGTTATTTACTGATCCTCAGTATACAGCAGACAGCTGCAAGCGATCCTGGATTTGACAGCCAGCGGCTCTGTGCTTCTCAAAGCTCATGCTGCGGTCCCTCCTCTGCCCCTCGGCTAGCAATTTCTCCTTGGATCCCCACTGCCTCAGACCATACAGGTGGTGGAGAGCTGCGGGGATCTCAGGAGAAATATATCCTAGCCTTCCGTGGATCTAAGTGGGGAGGAGAGGCTGCAGATTGCAGGGGGGGCGCCCAGATTTTTTGTTAATAGCCGTCATCACCCCACCACCGTCATCGCCGCCACCACAGTCGTTGACGCGATCCTGGGCTCCTTGTCTGATCCGGGGCCGGCGCTGTAGTTCTGTGCAGGGAGATCAGTATACCCTCTCTCCCTCCGATCTCCGCCCTGTGCTGTGAATGCAGGAAGTGATGTATATTACATCACTTCCGCATTCAGCTGTCACTCTCCAGCTACAGAAGCTGGTGAAGCAGCTTCAGTATATCGGTATACCCTCCCTCCGATCTCCGTCCTGTGCTGTGAATGCAGGAAGTGATGTATTTTACATCACTTCCGCATTCAGCTGTTACTCTCCAGCTACAGAAGCTGGTGAAGCAGATCTTTGCTTCATCAGCTTCTTTGGGGGTCCCTAGGTGAAATTATGGAGACATTAGGGGTCTCTAAGACCCCTTAAGCAAACCTGTCACTGTAATTTGATATCGAATAGGAGATTTCTTTAGTTTTTTTGTATGTAAATTGTTGGCAGAGTGAATGGACTACAAGTGCAATGATGTCACCACACTTGTATTCCTCTCAAACTACAAGCCCCTCTGGGATTTGTAGTTTCTCCCTCCTGTGGATAGATGACGTGGCTGTGTGGGAGCCACACACAGCTGTTCAACTTTCAAACAAAAAAAAACCCCAGCAGCCTGCGGATAATTGCGGGGGCGGTTGCAATCTGATCAAGTTACACCCTAAATATGGGTGTAAAATGAAACATGGTCAGAAAGATTAATTTAGCTTTTAAAGTGTGATCTGCTCCTAGCAAGGAAATGCATCCAGGTTTTGGGGTAGACTGAGTAATGTGGTCAGGGCCAGCGCTAGCGTAGGGCTGCATAGGCATCTGTCTTTTTTTAAATTTAGGACGCTGGGGCGGGGCGCAAAAATGCACCTTTGCCTGTGTAGGCAAAAATCTTTGCACCGGTACTGTGTGCAGTACAGATCTTCAGCCAGGAGAAGAGGAGAGGGTAAGTCAATGCAGCAGTGTGCACCTGCACAGACTCTGTGGGACAGGAAGATACAGGAGTCGGCGATGCATCAGAGACCGGCACCAGCACTGGAGGGACTCCTGAAAACTACAGGAAAGTAGAAGATCGGATCAAGAGGCATCATTAAAGGTAAGTGCTTAAAGCAGCAGCGGGGGTGGGGGGGCGATTTTGACTTTACCTGTGTTGTGAAAAATTTCATTAGATGGATTTATGTGGACATTTTTATTCTAGGATGTGTGTGTGTGTTTGATAGATTGTCACCTGTCTCCCTGGGTCGGATTCAACCGAGGAAAGCTTTAGCAGAGAGTGCTTGGGTTGAATCGGGACCAGTGGTTAACCGTCAGTATGAAAACCTTTGTATGGGCTTGGAGACGTGTTTGCAGTGTATGTACGCGTTTGCCAGTTTTGTGAGTATCAAGCGCAATGCGCTGGGCTTATTGCCGGCGGACGTCTATGCACTTTAGCGAAGTGGAGTCCGCATAATGAGAGATACGTATTATATTTATTTTACGGCTGCGCTACCCTTTTTGGATACATATCTGCTTTGATGAGAAGACTTTGATTTATGCCTTGCTGGTGTACTGGTACCATATATTGACAATAGCATTAGCAGTGTCTCTGCAGATTAGTCTCAAATCTGTATGAACAAATAGAATGATCTTAATAGATACTGGTCATTCTGAGCAGTATTGAATGGGGTCCATGCTGGCTAAGATGGCGGATGCGCCTACACGTGGCTGATCGGGGCAATGAGCATGACTCGGCACATCATAGTCCTTTGTTTAGCAAGGATGAGTCGTGCACATTTCTCTGCTCATCCACGTTGGTGCACTCCCCTTTTTCTTGTGTTATTGTGATGTAACTGCACGTAGAGGAAGTGGTCAGCTGTTTTGGAGCCGCCCTTTCCGATTACATAGTTACATAGTATTTGGGGTTGAATAAAGACATACGTCCATCAAGTCCAACCCATATAGGTCCACGCATCATCTCATTCTTAGGGATACTGGTATCCCTGGATATTACGGTCCCTCAAGAAATTGTACAAACGTTTCTTGAACAAATCTACACTCTTGGCTGAAATCACTGCCGATGGCAGTGAGTTTCAGACCTTAACCGCTCTTACTGTAAAGAACCCTCTTCGCCCATTGTGCTGGAATTTTTTCTCCACCAACTTTAGGTGGTGGCCTCTAGTCTTTGTAATGGATTTAATCTCAAACAGTTTGCTGCCAATGTTGCTGTCACCATTGAACATCTTGTACATGAAAATCATATCCCCCCTTAATCTCCTTAATTCCAGCGTAAACATGTTTAAGGTCAGAAGCCTTGTCTCATAGCTCTGGTCCTCCATTCCCCAAATTAGTTTTGTTGCCCTCCGCTGGACTCTCTCCAGTTCAAGGACATCCCTTCTCAGTACCGGCGACCAAAACTGGACCGAGTACTCCAGATGTGGCCGAACCAACGATCTATATAGAGGCACAATTATAGACTTGTCCCTGCAATACATCCCCTTCTTAATACAGGACAAGACCCTGCTAGCTTTGTTTACCGCAGCTTGGCACTGCAAGCTACCATTCAGTTTGTGGTCTACAATGACCCCCAAATCTTTTTCTATTTCTGACTTCCCTAGCGGCATACCCATGATTGTATAGCCTATTTGTTTATTTTTATGTCCAAAGTACATTACTTTGCATTTATCGACATTAAACCTCATCTGCCATAGTATTGCCCACTCCCCTATTTTATTCAGGTCCTGCTGCAATGTTATATTGTCACGATCGGTTTCTAGTACCCTATTTTTGTATCGTCTGGAAACATGGCTATTTATTCCCTCCCCTAGGAGGAGAGGAGGGTCTTTTAAGCAGATTAAGTGACGTGTTTCCTGTGTGTGGGGGAGGAGATTCCATCTCGTGATGCTGTCCTGGAAGACTAATGGAAATAGAGTTACCGGTAAGTCCTAACTCTGAATTTTTGACTATTCCTATAATAAAAAAATGAAAAAATGGCTTCATCGATGTAATCCAGAGTCAGGATCAGGATGACCATGACGTCACGGCTCGCTCTGCCCATTTGACATCCTCAGCTGTCAACTGCTACATATTGCAGTCATATATATCAAATGCTTCTCTGCTTAAAGTACAGAGGCTATAGAGTAGTCGTTAGAGGTACAGGCTTGCCATTGATTGCCATTGTGAAGTTCGCTGGTTCAAGTCCAGCCATGGGAGAGTAAAGTTTTTTTGTTTTTTTTTCATAAACGAATTTCGGCAGGACTACCGCTAACGAATTTCGTCCGAAACTAATTTAATTTCGGACCCGAAAAACGAAACTAAACTCATTTTTTGCTGGTGCACATGTCTAACAGTTTGTGCTACTTCTACAGTGCTAGTGATTGTTAAGAGCACATCACTGCACAATTATGTGGTCTAGTTCACTGCACATAATAACCGCAGTGTCAAGTTCACCAAAGCAGCACATTCACATTTCTCCTATTACCATACTTGCAAATAATTAATTTAATCAGATGTTGAAGAAGAGAGCAGATGTCACATGCAGGTAGGGGACAACAGGGAGGAAGAATCAATTGCCAGTGATGTTTCTGCAGCTTACTGCCAACTGGTCTCCAGTGATTAGGACGGTGGTAATGATGAGGGGGCAGACTGTACCTGGGTGCATACAAATGTAGCAGAAAGTGAGGGAAAGGCACAGCATCAGTGAGACAGGGTGTCAACTGGGGGCAGCTAAAAAAGGGGTGGAGGTACCAGCTGCCCTATGCTGCTGAAGAGCACAGCTCCATAGATGCAAGCCACTGGAATCTCTAAGTCCAATCCACAGGGCTCAGCAATGTGGTCATTTTTCATACATACAACTATTAAGAATGATTGTAAAAACTAACAAAGGAGAAAGGCTGAATGCCAGCAGTTATGGAAAGATTGTGTGCATCTGTGATTGCAACATTGAAGACAAAAATAAGCGACTTAGCAACTTAGCGATCTAATAAAAAATTGGAAACAAAGTACCCATTACGCGTGCTGAAGATGCTGTTTCCACAGGAGAGGAGTTGTTTATGATCAGATATGGAACTAAGTGAAACAATGGATTCCAACAAAGTATGTGGGTAGTATGTGGGTTAACAAGCAGTCTGTTGTCAGCACTGAGAAATCCTGATCCCAGGGAGGTTAGTGTGCTTTCTCTGCAGACAGGATTTGGCAAACAGGATGTGCTTTCTATGCAGACTTGAGGCATTCAGGGAAGAGTTGCTCCCCTTCCTCAGGAAAAGAGATTTCTTGAGGAAGTGCAGTGATTTCTCCATGAAACGCAACAAGTCAAAGACAGATAGCACAGACACCTCCTATTCCTGTGCCATCTCTTATCATAAACACTCACAACTCCTCTCTCCTGGAACCGGCATCTCCAGCACACGTTACAGGTACTTTGTCTCGTATTCTTTATTAGAACCCTAAGTTGTTATAATTTTGTCTTCAATGTTGCAAAAACAGATGAACTGCTGGCTTTCAGCCTGCAATCTAGATCGGAGACACATCCATCAGTGTATTTCCTTTTCGTTAGCTTTCACAATCATTCTGATTCAAAATTACTTCCCAGGTGAGTGCATAGTTGTATCTTGTAGTTTTATTTATGGCATAGTTCTGTTTCTATAACACCACACATAACTTAAAGCCATCTCTTTCCCATGGTTCCCCCAAAGTCACATTTTGTATTGGTACAAGTCCCCCAGGGCAGTGCACAGCTAATCCATGCACTCTGTTTGACAATCCCTTTCCTGCTAGCTTTGGACATGGAGATGATTTATTTCCAAGATATGCCTCTCATTAACTTCAATGGGGCTCTCGTCAAAGTTCTCAACTGGTGAAAGTTTCAGCACTTTTGCCAAATGCACTTGCAAATCAAACCTGAGCAAGTTCACCCATCACTATTGTTTAGCAGCAGGACATTTTTAATGAGAGAGAACTTACTGAAATGTACTAGAGAAAAAGGGGTTGATTTATTAAAAGGCTGTTCAGTTGGCAAGGGAACTTTCCCTTAGCATAATGGATGAGGTGAAGTTCTTCTGATGTGCATCACCCAATCAAGTGCAGGCAAAAATACTGTTTTTTTTAATCTTCCTTGCACATGATTAGGTATTCATTGATAATTTTCCCCACATTAACTAAGCTAAGGGAAAAGTCTTGTACAAATTAAAAACTGTCTTGCAAAAAAATTGTCTAATTCCCTTTAGTAAATAAAAACTAAAGAGTACAGCCAAAAGTTTTACTAAATTCATTAGGAGACTGCAGATAACAGTCATTTGTAAAAATTGTTGTTGTACAAATTGTAAAATAACAGTACAAATTCAAATAGCAGGGCTAGGCTTACATTTACTAGAGATAAAGAGTATTTTCTTGGGCTTTTCATACCAGAATTAAGATACTACAGCGAATACAGCAGTGTAAAAGTGTGCAGTAGCAGGACAGCTATTATTATCAGGGATAATAAGCCAAAACTAACTAGAGAAAAAAAGTATAGGAAGGTGTTCTACTACAAGATTTAAGAGACCGCACATGACACAAGTGTAAAACTGGTCAGCATCAGGGCAGCTTGCATCAGAGATAATAGGCCTAACTACTGTAGCTTATAACTAACTATCTTTTATCTACATCTTGAGCATGCATTTCAGTTTTGGTCACTGATCCACAGGAAGGATATCCTTGAAACTGAGAGAGTCCAGAGAACAAACAACAAACAACATTAATAAGTGGGGCTGGAGGGCCCAAGCTAGGAGAAAGGGTTACAAAAGTTGCACTTATGCACACTGGAGAAGAGAGAATATTATTGCAATGTACAAATTGTTTAATGGTGATGGTAACATCAGTAATAAACTATTTACTCTAAGGTCCCTAAAGAAGACAAGAGGTGACCACCTGACATTGCAGGAAAAAAGGTGTAACCACTTTAATAATGGCATGTGACACTCCCTTCATTACCAGGCCATTTTTCAGTGCTGTGAAAGTTTGACAGAGAATTACTCTGCCACGCAACACTGTAACCAAATAAATTTTATATAATTTTTGAAAGACATAAAGGTTTCTTTTGGTAGTATTTAGTAACCGTTTTTCAAAAATATGTTTACTGTATAAGGTAAAAAAGAAAAAAATTTAAAAAAACATTCCCTTTCTGTTATTAAATAAAAATGTGGGAACACTACATAAACCCCCAAATGACCCCTGTTTTGGAAAGTAGACGCTACAAGGTAATTTAATTTTTTGCCTCAAATTTTTGTAAATGGAGAAACTTGCTGGTATTGAGGATGTTAAAACATGGAGCTTGGTAATGGTGCACAAGATACAATAAATATACAGGTTATACACAGAGGGAAGTAGAGATGAAGGGGTTATTGTACAGGTCACATACAGTGGGAGAATGGAAATTAAGGGGTTAGTGTACAGATGCGCAGGATAATGGAGCTGAACAGGTTAATATGCATGTCAGAGCAGAGACAGATTGGAGATACCATAAGCAGGAGGGGAGAAGAGTAAATGGGTTACAAACTATTTGGTGGGGGGGCGTGGTCTGCACCGCGAGGTAGATGGCAGCCTGAGTTGAGAGCTCTGGCCAAACGGGACCCATACAACGCTACTTTAGCTCTTTTTGAACTGACATGAAGATCGGCAAGCAGGACTATCCATCCAGGGTCCAGACACCCTCTCAGTCTCGACCAGGCAAGCAAGTTCCGGATATCTTCAAATCCCAGAAGTCGGACACAGGGGACTCGGCCTCGTCCAATATGGTGTCCAACCAGAACAGGCCAGAAAAGGCAAAGCCCAGACGACAGGCCGAGAGTGATCAGCCAGAGCCCCAGATGCCCTCTTACCTGGATGATCTCCCGACCAAATCGGAGCTCTCCTCAGTGGCTGCAGACATAAAGCGGCTCTGTGCGATGCAGTCACAGAGCTGCGGCGGGACATCCAAGAGGTCGGACACCGCCTGACGGCAGCGGAACAAGCAGGCCGCAAGAGGGACAGTGTGATGCCACGTCCCGTACGTTGATTGAGATGAGAAGGCATCTGGAGGACCTTGATAACAGGGGTCGCAGATCCAACATCAGGCTCAGGGGGATCCCCGAGACGGTGCTTACAACTGCTATACCTGACACGCTGAGGCACATATTCAATGACCTCCTGGAGCGCCCAGCGGAATCTCCCATCGAGCTCGTCAGAGCACATAGGGCCCTGAAGCCGAAAGCGGCAGCGGACGACCTGCCCAGAGATATCATCTGCTGCTTGCACAGCTTCCCCCTGAAAGAGGAAATTCTCCAGAAGGCCAGGAACAGAGAGGCAGTGGAGGTCGAGGGTCGTGAAGTGAAGCTGTTCCAGGACCTGTCAGTGATCACCTTACAGCAACGCAGGGCCCTGCGCCCTCTCCTAGCTTGCCTGAGGGACAGAGGCATTGTCTACCGCTGGAGGTTCCCCTTCTGCTTAGCTGTGACACATAGGGGACAAACGGCCACGGTTCGCCTACCGGAAGATGTGGCAGAGTTCTGCAGACGCCTGGATCTCCCGGAGGTGCCGATACCTGACTGGTATGTGGATCTATGGGGGGCACAGGGATCCCCAGGGAGCAGCGAACCGCACGACTGGGCTACACCACTCCACCCACAGCTGGGATCAAGCAAATCACCAGGTCCGTGTCCTCGCCGACAGCGGAGACAGCAAGAGGAGATAGGGGAAGAGGAGATCCGTCCCCTACGTGAGGATGACAACAGCGATACCCACCGTTCACCATAAAAGACGGTGCGGAGTGCGTATCGGCCTGTTGGTCGGTTATGGGACCGCTCAGTTTTCGTTATTTTGCCTTACACAGTTGGTGTGTGTTTTCATAGGTGGCTAGTTGACAGCTGCGTTTGGGATGCTGAGTTAGCTCCCCAGAGACATTCTCATTGTGATCACCGGACGGGGATGGACTCCAAGACTTCAGAGAACATGATCAAGGACTCTCGGCGGGCGGGCACAGATCATAAATACGTTTATGTGCACTGGGGACTGCGGGTGGGGGCCCCGCGCTTCCCTTGACCCCGGGCTCGGGGTTGTGGGTTACTCTCTCCCCCCCATATCGCTCTTAACTAACATATGTAAGGTGTATGAGAGGGGGTTGGGTGGTATGCCGGTTAGGAAAGAGGTTGCACTTGGGTGCTGTGTGGGCTTGGTATAGTAGAAATAGTAAAGGGGGAGGGCAGGGGGGGCTTCGGATGGTGGCCCACCAATGCTGAGATGAACCCTGGAGCTGTCGGCTGTGCGGCCAATCGTCTGAAGAGACATCCACATGGGTGGATGGTTATAAGGAGGAGGATGTCCTTGCCCAGTAGTTGGTGCCACATGGAGGGAGTGGGGTTTGGCGCCCGTCTAGTCCACAGGTGGTCCCCCTTCGCCCACAACGGGGTCTCGCACAACGCATTAGATTTGGCAGTCCCTGGTGAACGGGTCACCCATACCCAAGCTGACTTACGCATGACACGTAGCGTGCCAAACGGAAAGGGGGAAATGGGTGGATAAGGCCACGGAAATGGGAGACACCGGGAGTTGAGACAGAAGGACGGACACCCCTATTCCCTTCGGGGCTAAGATAGGTGAGCGGATAGAAAGAATGGGACGCATATAGATATGGAGTTAGGGGACAGGAGGGCCCGAATGTTTAACAATGTTTAAAACTGTTGCAAATACTGGATACCTGCCTCTCATACAGGATGGTTCAATTGTTATATTATCTGTTTGATAGTGATGGGTCCCCCCCCCTTTGTGGGGCAGGACCTCTGGTTCATGTTATTGGTTTCCAGGTAACTGTAGACCATGCAACCCAAGGAGGGGTGACTTGCTTACGAAGGAATTCACCCCCTAGTGTCCCCTGCAAAATCGAATCGGGCACGGCCCTGGAGTTGACGTTTAGTCCTCTCCAGCTGTCATTTAGCCCTGGTTAGGGGTACCTAGTTGTACATTGTTTGTTGTCTTCTATCTCACGAGCTGACATAGATCCACATCTGGGTGGAGCTGAGAGCTTTTTCTTTGTGTCTCAACTGGCCCTTTCTTTGACGTTCCATAATTTCCCTTCCACTGTCTGGCCCACTGGGGACGATACGTACTCGGTAGGAACCCGAAGCACCGAAGGAACCCTAGGGTCCTGACTCATCCGAATGATCTGATACTTCTTTCCTTCAATATGAAGGGGTTAAACTCTCCGGAGAAGAGGGCCAGAGTACTGGGAGATCTTAAGGTGGCCAGGGCCTCTATTGTGCTATTGCAGGAAACACATTTCAAACACGGGAAAGTATCGAAGGTGGGAGAACACCTGTACCCAGGGGTGTACCACTCAACCTCCCCGTCCAACAAATCGCATGGAGTGTCGATTCTGGTACATCGCTCGGTGCCCCTGGAGGTGGAGTGTAGTGACCCGGATGGTAGATTTTTAATTCTGTAGGGCAAGATAAATGAACGCCCGATCACCATTGCTAATGCATACTTCCCCAACAAACACCATGCACGATTTCTGAGTGGCCTGATATCCAAGTTGTCAGCGCTGGCGAAGGGGACGATAATTTTGGGAGGGGACTTTAATGTAGCTTTGAACCCCCTTTTGGATACCTCGGACAGGAAATCCTCTCTGCCATATCGAACCCTAAAATTCATGAAGTCCAAACTACAGGATCTTAGTCTGTGTGACACCTGGCGTACATTACATCCGGACGGTAGGGATTACACGTTTTATTCCAATATGCACAGCAAATATTCCCGAATTGACTACATATTTGTCACTCAAAGAGACCTCCCTAGACTGACCTCGGCGTCCATAGGGAACATTACAACCTCTGACCACTCACCGACGGTGACCGCCCTCTCAATGCACACTCCCATGACTGGACCATCGACATGGAGACTGAATACTTCACTTTTAAAAGACACAGTGGTGGTAGATTCATTAGCCACTTACCTGAAGATGTACTTTGCAATCAACGTAGGAAGCGTGCCTTCCCAGATGTCAGTATGGGAGGCACATAAATGTTTTCTCCGGGGCCGCTGCATTGCGTTGGCGGCCCGGAAAGAAAAAAGGGAGAGGAGAATGGGTGCGCGCCCTTTACGTGAAAGTTGCCAAACTAGAAACCCTTCACAAAGAGTCACTGGCGACTAGGACCCTGCAGGAACTTGTAGAGGCCAGGAAAGAGCTTAAACTAGTAGTAGACAGTGGAATACGCAGAGCATTCACCCTACGCAACGGGATTTATTATTAGGGCGGTAACAAGTCGGGTAAGCTTCCTGCACAATCGGTGAAGTCGAGATTGTACCGCTCCCATATAAGGTCCATAAAGAATAGTTTGAACTTCCTGACCTCGTCACCTCCCGAGATTGTGGACTGCTTCAAGGAATATTATAGTGCTCTTTATAATTTACGCCCCCCGCCGTCAGCAGACACGTCCCAGATGACCGATAGAGTAAGGAACATCCGCTCATATTTACAAAAGTCTCGAATGCCCAAGTTGGAATCGCAGATATCCACTGCACTGGACTCCCCTATCACGGAGGCCGAATGGACTCTGGCGCTCTCCCAGACAAAACCTGGGAAGAGCCCAGGTCCAGACGGAATACCGTCCCAATATTATAGAACCTTCAAAGACATATTGGGCCCACACTTCCTAGCAGCCTTCAATAAAATACGGGAGGAAAACGCGCTCCCCTGTCAGTCATTGGAGGCGCTTATAATGGTCATTCCCAAGGAAGGCAAGGACCCCCAGCTGTGCTCGAGCTACAGACCCATCTCCTTGTTGAATGTGGACCTGAAAATGTTCACCAAGATCCTGTCGAACCGCATTCTCCCGCATATACCCCAATTGGTGGGACAACAGCAGGTGGGTTTTGTCCCGGGCCGAGAGGCCAGGGACAACATGACACGGGCAATCAACCTGATCCACCTGGTGGAGACGAGACCAAAACGGGCGATTGCGCTTTCCACGGATGCGGAGAAGGCGTTCAACAGGGTCTCATGGGATTTTATGCTGGAGGTCCTTAGGCATATTGGTCTAGGCCGACAAATAATGAATTGGATAGGGGCAATATACTCAAAACCATGGGCCAGGGTTCGTACTACGGGCTCCATTTCCGCACCGTTTGAGATTTCGAATGGCACAAGGCAGGGATGCCCCCTATCACCCATCATTTTTATACTGACATTGGAACCGTTCCATCGTATGGTTCAAACCGAACCCGAAATACAGGGGATCATCCACCAGGGGGTAGAACATAAGGTAGCAGCTTATGCCGACGATATGCTGTTCTTTCTGATGAACCCCAGGACTTCCATGGGTAAGCTTTTTCAAATGTTTGAGGAGTACGGGGATCTGTCTAATCTCTCTATAAACTACACAAAGTCAGAAGCTCTAACCCTACAAGGCGGAGAGCACTGCTCTGTTGAACTTCAGAAATCATTCCGAGTACGCTGGGAAAAGCAGGCCATAAAGTACCTGGGGATTTATCTGACGTCCTCCACAGCAGACCTCTATAGACTGAATTTCCAACCGCTCCTGGCTACGATCAAGAGGGACCTCCAACAATGGAGGTCGCTCTCGGTATCGTGGTTCGGGAGGGCCGCACTGGTCAAAATGATTGTGCTACCAAAATTGCTCTATTTGTTCCAGACCATACCGATCCGACTACCCGGACTGTTCCTTAAAAATATAGATGCGGAACTCAGACGTTTTGTGTGGCAAGATATACAACCAAGGGTGTCGTGGGCCCTGCTGACAGCCCCCAAAACGCAGGGGGGTCTGGGAGTGCCGGACATACAGGGGTATTATAGGGCCTGCCACCTGAACAGGATAGTGGATTGTCATGTTAATGACAGCACGAAAATGTGGGTGAATATGGAAGTGGAGTGGACGTCCCAACCACTAACCTCGGCCGTGTGGATAACAGACAAATATAGACACCCAGAGGTGGGACGTCACCCTCTTCTGGAAGCATCCTTGCATGCTCTCACATGTCTTAGGCGCAGAGGGAAACTGACCTCCCCAGATGGACCTCTTACCCCACTGACAGATAACAAGGCATTCCCAGTAGGCTCTACAGTGGAGTTTGAACGCCAATGGCAGCCCCAGGAACCCCTAAGAGCATACAAATTCTTTAGGAACCAGAAGTTTAGAGACAGAGCAGATCTACAGGAGATGTCCCGCTGTGGACAGGTTCCCTGGTGGACATATCTTCAGGTACGTCATTACCTGACTACTGGAAAGGGAGACTTTGCCAGGGAGCTGACATCCTTTGAGCAGGCCTGCACAGGACAGGGCCCATCCAGACATCTGATCTTCTGGTTATACGCATTACTGACAGACTCTACACCTTTGAGATCTCAGATTCTGAGAAGGAGGTGGGAAGTGGACCTAGACCAGCAGATTTCAGAGGAGGATTGGGAGAAGATTTGTCGGAGGGCACACAAATGCTCGGTGAGCAGTAAAGCACAAGAGACCAATTTCAAAATACTTATTCGCTGGTATAGAACACCTGAGGTGTTGCACAAGATGGACTCCTCCATTCCGGCAGAAATCTGGCGTTGCAAATCGAGGAACGGAAACCTGCTACATATTTTTTGGTTGTGTGCCTTCCTCCAACCATTCTGGAGGGGGATACACAGACTGATGGGTAAGATCCTAGGAGGTGAGGTGGAATACTCCCCGGGGGTTTTCTTGTTGCATCTTGCAGGAAGGGGCAGGGGGAATCCAGCCAAATCCCTGGAGAAACATATGATCAATGCGGCCAGGTCGCTTATACCTAGGCTATGGAAAGAGACTAGGGCGCCCACGGTGAAGGATTGGATCCAACAGGTGGGACACATTTGTGAGATGGAGGAACTCCTGGCGACTAAACAGGATCGTATAGACAAATATGCAAAATTGTGGGCGCCATGGGTGGTGTTCAGCTGTAGCGCAGAGTACAAGAACATCAGAGAGAGATCAGAGTAACAGGGAGTGGGGAGCTACCCTTCAGGGAGAGGCTGTAGCAAGGTCGGAGGACCATCAAGAGATCCCCAGAGGGGCAGCAGAGTGGAGCTTCCCTTTTCTCTTTCCTTTCTCACTTGTTTCTTCTCTTATATTTCTATTTTAGTACCCTGTTGTCTCCAAATGGAGAAGGTCAGGTTCTGCTTCAAGGGGTCAATTTGGTCCGGTATAGAGTACAACATACTCAAAGTGGAGAGGAGGGGCCACCCATGAGAGTGGAGTGGAGCTCTGACCGGGTCGGACCAATTTTCAAAAACTCTACAGTCTTTATGAGAGAACAGATTTTAATGGATACGTGAGGCTATGTACAATGCATACTATGTGAAGTAACCAAAACTGGACGGAATGTACCCCAAATGTGAGATATATATTTATTTCTAATTCTGTGTGTTTGTATTTTGTTTATCTATGTAAAAACCATAAAAAATTTTGAATGGAAAAAAACAAAACTATTTGGTACTTGTTTTTTTCTGCTGCTGCAGCTTGTTTTAACTAGGAAGTATTTAAATAATGACTCATCCATTCTTTACTATATACTCTCCCCTTCCTCTGATGTAAGAGGGTTTAATGGATTTTTTCCTGAGTTCGTCGATCGTTCTGCAAACCTTTGCCCAGTTCGCGCAATTCCGACGCTCTGGCTTCAGGCTCTGCTTAGTTGCAAGAAGCCCCCAAAGTCAATAGTTGCAGGCCTTGTCCACCAGAGGCCACATCAAACACTCAGCCCAAAAATCAAAAGGGTCGCAGGCTACAAGGCACAAAGTCCAGACTGAAGACCCATTACCAGGGCACCACCCATCTCCTGAATGAGCCATTTATAAAGCTTTTACTTCCCCTAGGTATAGACCACTCTTCAATTTACATAAATATTTAGACTCAGTCCAGCTTCATCTTTAACTCCTCTTTACTATATGAGTTATGGAAACAAAACAGTAAATATTTCAAAAGGTTCCATCTTTTATGACTGGTCATGTTCAGCTCATGCCCACTCATGGGTGCTCTCTGGATACTCTGGAGGGACCTACACAGGAGAACAAGTGGCATTCCCTCTAGGGGAAACCCCTGGATCTGGGCAATCACAGTTTTCTCTTCTATTAGCTGCATAACATCACCCACCCAACCAAACAGTCTTAGGTATAAACAGCAACCACTTGATAATGCAGCTAAACGTTTACTACCATCAGATAAAGCTTTTCATGCATTAGAGACAGATTTAAAATCATGTGATAGATTTACTAGATGGGCCTGATTTACTAAGGAATATGGGCATCTGCTGTCTCAATCAATCAATACACCCTCAAAGCAGACCAAACAATCTAAGGGGGTTATTCACAAAGCTGCCGAAGGATCTAGCTGTAGCTTCGGCTGATCCTTCTGCTAGCTTCGGTCCCAGGACCCCTTCAGTTTAGTAGAACCGAAGGGCTGCTGTACGGGCTACTCACTATAGCCCGTACTGCTCCTGAAGTTGGCCGAGGGACTCAGTCGAGCCTAAGGTATATGCTTCAGCTCGACTGAGCCCAGGTGAAGGCCGACAGTCTACTACTGACAGCTGGGGGGAGCCAGCCGTCATCTCAAGGCTGGCTCCGGCCACTTGCACAGACAGATCAGCGTCCCTGGTTACCTGCTTTGTGAATAACCCCCTAAGTGTATGTTCACAGTATATGCTATGTGTGCACTATGTAAACAGAGACATGCACAAGATTGTGGGTTGCTAATCAGCACACACTCCAGCAACCAAACCTATGCAAGCTAAGTGGCATCACACCTAAAATCAAAATGCTGTGGTATATTCTATAATATTTTGGGGGCAATCCTACAGCAGTAGCAATGTTGCACACACTTCTTTTCTATGAACAATACAGCATTTATACTACACAATTTGAACCATCAGAATGGAGTATTTTAGAGCTGCTTCTATGTTTGGTACATTACATACCATAGTGAACAATCATGGTATTTGTCATGAAACAGTTTTTATTCCTTGTTTTTTTTTTGTTAGATTCCATGCTCTTTAATGCAGTGTATCTACAGTATATATGATACAAACCAGTTTTATTTACAGATCTAATACACACCGCAAATGGAACTGTAGCCTATGCCTAAGTGAACAAGAGTATACACTTTCCCAAATTATTAAGTTTGCTTGGTGTGTAAAGATCTGCTCGTATCACGTACCTGAGGATGAGACGTGAAGAGGGGGGCGGCGTCTCTTGCGACTTGTGTCCTGTGTCCCTGGAGTTGGGAACAGGAGGATGCAGGGCAATGAGGAGCAACGAGGAGCGCCGCGGATTGGAGACCGACACCGTGCAGGAGACTTCCTGTAGAGAGGCCAAGGGTTAAACCGGGCGGGCAGCGTAGGAACAGACTCGGGAGCCAGAAGTCGTAGTTGAGGAAGCCAAAGGTCAGATCCAGCTGGGCAGCGAGGCACAAAATCAGCAGACGAGCAAATCCAGAGAACAGGCCGAGGTCATGGGCAGGCAGCATTCAGAAAAGTAGTCCAGGGCAATCCAAGAAAAACAGGTCATAGGCAAATCGACAGAGGCACAGATAACTGGCAACACAAGCTGACAAGACCATCAGCATTGTGATCAGGCAGGCCCATCCTTATATAGTCACTAAATGGAGACAGCTACCTCACTTCCTGTGCGCCATTCGTCCGCGCGTCTTCCCACGCACCTCGCACATGAGCACTATGGCGTGCTTCCCGAGATTGGGCTTTTGCGCATGTGCGGCCCGCCATTGTGCCCTTACAGCTCGGTCATGTGATCTTGCAACACTAGCATGCCAGCTACCCTCTAGCAATTTCTCCCTTCTCTTGTGCCTTTCCTTTTAATAAATTAGGCATGCAGTTTTGTCAGTAAGAACTCGCTGTAAGCCATAATCATCACAATTATGACAAATCACGGCTTGAACTATCTTTCTTTGCATGTAATGAGTCTATCTCATATATTAGTTTCACCTTTTAAGTTGCATTAGTGAAATAAATGAACTTTTGCACGATATTCTAATCGAGTTCACCTGTAATGCTAAATGTAGCTTGGTTGGGCTAATTTACTAAAAGAGCTGAGAATCTTCACACAATAAATTGTTTGAATATTCAAAACAATTATCCAATCATGTGCAGAGGAAATATGTAAACAGGAAATTGTTTTGAACATGGTTGGATAATTGAAGTGAATATTCAAACTATTTATTTTGTGAAGATTTTGAACTCCTTTAGTAAATCTGCCTCTATTTCCACAAGTTTCATCCATAATGATACTTCTCATGTCATAAAATAGTTGGACATTTCTAATGTACATGAATATATTGATCGAACAATAAAAAGCAGTTTATTTATAGCCTGGAAATGTAGAGGTGTTTGTGTGGTTTAAGGGTTCTTATTTTTGATCTTCCTATTCTAGCAGAATTCTCTTTGAATTAAACTAAGGGCAATGTGAAAATCATATTTTTAACTATGTTTTTCAATTTACATTTTTTTATTTATAACATGTCTAGATAAAGTTGAATGAATGATATATGCCATATTATAATTAGAATTCTTTTAAATGTTTGATTGCTTTTTAACATCCATACTGATTAAACTGTCTACAAAGATTTATAACTCATACATCAGCCCACTCTGACAAATCATGAAATCATTTTTCCCAAAAGCTATTTTTAAATGTGAAAGCTTAGTTGTAAGCTCAATGTACATTTTAACATGATCTTATCTTCTACTTGATCAGCCCCTATAAACTGGTCAGTCCTAATAAAAATATTGTATTGATTTTTTTATAATTATTAATGATTAAAAGTGATTAAATTTTTTTTAAACTTTGTGTGTGCGGAGTGTTAAAGCAGACATAAAGGCATGTAAAATAGCCCCCTGGAGCGTTTGGCCATATATCATATCATATATAGCGTATTAGCACATTATGGCAGCTTTACCTGAGTTACTTCATCTCAGCATGCCAGGTCTGTGCACTGAGCTGTACATGTGTGTCTCAGAGTTCAGATAATAATTACATGCAGAAAAAAGAATTTATGGCTGAAGAGACTTACACAGTCTCCTCTGCCACAGAAACCCTGCCAATCAGCAGGCTTTATCTTTCTATAACTGACCCTTAGTTATAAGCAAAATTTGATTCACTCAGAGTTTGGTGAATTGATCAAAAAGTTCACCTATAGCAAATTGTGAGACAAATTGCATTAAAGTCAATGATAGAAACATTTTGATGGACAGTAGTGACCCTTTGGTGGGCAAACTATTGCTGAACATGTAGTATGGTAAGTTAGGCACTGTTGTAGGAGACGGGCCCTGTCATATAACTTTGATACAGCCTCTTTTACAATATATGTTGCTTACAGAAAGCATAACCCCAAAGTATCATCTCTGAATTAATTTTGGGACTTTTGGGTTAAGTAAAGACCTATGAACAAGGGGCACCACACAAGAGAATGTACTTCTCCACTGAAATTTACAGTAAATTACAATTTTCAAACTGATCCAAGTCCCTCCCTATATAGCTAGTAATCTATCTCCATATATATCCTACAGCAGCTCATAAATGCTAACACTATGGCAACTGTCAGCTGACTCTTCTGAAGTGACGGACTGGTTTACCCATTTGTAGTCCCTGTCCCCATAATTGGCTGTTGATAGTCTGGGAAGGATGTGAAATTCACTAACTGCAAAGTGGTCCAAAATTCACCTGTTTGAGGTAAAATAATATGCTGGAAATCCACCACAAATTCATTGTTGGGTACATCTGAATCTCATCCCTACTCACCATCAATCATGGCTTCGCCTTCTTCCAGTAGTGGCATAACCTCAAAATTGCATTATATTTGCTTTTACAGCTGAACTTATTTTTTTATTACCCTATTGCAGTTCCCTTTACAGGTGATCACAGGAGGAAGTGGGGTGGGGGCGGCAGGAAGGAGTCAATCAGTTGTGTGCATGTGGAGCATACTGACAGCAGGAGAGAGCAGAGTGACAGAGAGATGAATTCATCAGAGTCCTGTTTTTCCTTTCATTGTCCAGTCACAGGCTGATAAGGGGAAGAGACTTCTAAGGGGTCTATTCACGAAGCAGCCAAAGGATCTAGCCGTAGCTTCGGCTAGCTTAGGCCCCATGACCCCTTTGGTTCAGTAGAACCGAAGGGCTGCTGTATGGGTTATTCACTATAGGCCGTACAGCTCCCGAGCCGAGGTGAAAGGCGAAGCTGGCCGAGCAGCCGGCCATTGGCTGGCCGACAGCCTGCTTCTGACAGCTGGGCGGAGCCAGCCGTGATCTTGCGGCTGGCTCCGGCCACTTGCAGAGAGATCACTTGCAGAGTTACCAGCTAACCAGGGACACTGATCTCCAGACAGGCCATCTCTCCCGGGCGCTCCGGGAGTCTCCCGCGCCCAGGAGAGAAACACTTTCTCCAAGAAAGGTTCACTCTGCTCAATCGAGCAGAGTTAACCTTTTCCTGCTTTTTCTTTTTTTTTTTTTTATTCTGACATGGAGCCGTTGGCTGCCGTCAGAATAAAAAAAAAAAAATTTCACCATAGGAATGCATTGCTAGATTCCTATTGGCTATTTCAATATGCAATAGCCAATAGCAAACTAGCTATTGCACCCGCCCACTGCTGCTGTTTTTTTTTTATGGCAGCAGAACTGCCCGCCAATAGTTTTTTTGCTACTTTTTAAACTATTTTGCTATTAGTTTAAAAAGCTCAGCGGCATTCAGCTATTCACTCGCTACTGTTCATCATCTATAAGAATAGACCGAACAGCAACGAGTAGCCTGCCAGAGGTTCGGCTTAGCCGATACAGATGTTGGCTGAGTCGAACTCCTTCTGAACTTCGGGTCGCCCGAACATGCTGAGCATGTTCGGGTGACCCGATGCCACCCGATGTACGGCTGATTTCAGCCGATATACGGCTGGAATCAGCCGTACCAGCCTGAAGTGAATAGCCGAACAGCGTTCGGCTCACTTCGCTTGGGGTCGGTGAGTCACTCGGCTGCCTATGGCAGCTTAGTGAATAGATCCCTAAGTGTTTTGCAACTGCAGCAGTGAACAATCAGGTCTTCTGACCTTCCAGACTGGATGCATAGTAATCAAAGGGATGACATTTTATCTGTATACGATGTCATTTAAAGCAATATTGCCAGTGTTTCCTGTTTAAACATTTTCCTGTTTAACCCCAATTTAATCATTCGTTAATGTCAATCAGCCCTAATTAATTCCCCCTTCCTTTTCACCTTAGATATTATTTTTCTGCTGTTTTTTTCTGTTTTAAACCCATTTAATATTTCAATGTTTTGTTGTTTTTTTTTTTTGTTAATTTTTTTAGTGTCACAAAAAAAATGTAAATAGTGGAAAAAACATTATTTAATTGTATATATTTTTATGTTTGTTAAAAGTTCTAATGTCATTGTTATTATAAATGGGACAAATTCTAGAACAAAATGTATACTTTTTTCTACAATAACATCAATCAAGAAAAAAAAACTTCACAGAAAATAACATAATATTTGCAAGAATATATATACAGTGTGTGTGGGTATATAGAATTTGGTATCTTAGGTAATGACAAAGTTATGGCTGAATAAACATGCCCGTAGCAGAATAGTAGAAATGTAATGATTGCTCTGGTCGATAAGGTTCCAGAGCTGATATGGTTATTACAGCTGGGGACAAATGTATTTTTGTATATTAAAAAATAACATAACTTGAATGAGACTTACTAAGACTTTTTTGGGGAAATGTTGTAAGGAAATAAAGGACAATCTATATACGTTGTGAGGATTCGCTCCAAGCGGTAGCACATTAAGGACACCGCCACTCGCTTTTCACTTTTTAAGGGCTTCTTTGCCCACTTTTATTTACTCACAAATTGGAAGAAAAGTCCACACAGGTGTTCCCTCGCAGGGGTTTCCAAACACAAAGTACAGTTTTCTTTAATCAAATTTTTTTTTTCCCGTCTCACCGACTTCAGGTAGGTCCTTTAACAAAAATGTCTGGCCACACAGGCTGTATTAAAAACGCTAGCCACACAGGCTTGTCTTTTGCCACACAGGCGGATTGCCACACAGGCTGCTCTTTTGACACAGGCGATCTGCTCCCCAGTCCACCAGACACACAGTCTGGTTCTAGGGTGGTGCTCCTTTCTTAGGAGGCTGGGAGTTCTTGTAGAGGCCCTAACAAGCCAGCTAGCTTCAGCTGGGCTTGTTACATCCAAGCCTCTAGCCCTCTCAGCATTTCCCCCTGGAGGACAACCTTTTGTATTACACCTGAACCTGGGTTATACATCTCTGCCATCCTGGCTAGACCCAGACATTTTTATCAGCCTGCTGCCACAATGTTTTAAATATTTTTCAAAATAAATTGTAGACTACATCATTCCAATTCTTGGGTATCTGGCTATGATTGTTAAAACATCTATTTTTTCTTTATTATGTGCATTAAATAAAATATTCATATACGGGACGTGCAGTTGAGAAGTTCACCATTGGTCATCTGGACCATGTGACACATTTTAGACATGTATGCATACTTGCTGCAAAAAAAATATTTAATCTTTTCGGAAAACACTGAAGATTGTGCTGGAAACTTAATTTAAAATGGGATTTCTTTCTCCCAAAATATGTCTAATTTATACATCCATTAACTCCTGTGTGGGTTCCATGATCAAATCAAATAATTTTGATATTTAAAGTTTGTGCTTGCTTAGGTTTCTTTTTCTTTTTTTTTAAATGCACTCAGTGGAAACTTACTCAGGTTCACCTTTGTTAACCTAACATTCTACCATGTGAACATTGTAAGTCTTTACTGCATGGCATTTAGTTTGTTAGTTTATCATAAACAATTGCCATTGTTTCAAAATAAAATACAAAATTTTTTCACCCTTTGGTGCATTTCTGTGCTACTGTTTTCTTGCAGCCTCTTTTCAGCAACTTCCTGTCTGAATGCATGCATTCTGGCTAGGGCTGTATAGTATTTCTAAGAATAGATTTCCTGATGGTCATAACAGTGTAACATGGATGCACAAAAAGAGTCAAAATGCCTCCATTTAAACCCCATTTGGCAAAATTTGACAAACTTTTTATTCCAAAATCACTTTGGATACTGGTTTGAAAGAACTTCCATGATCAACTGATACACATAAAACTATAGACTTTTATCTTTTTGGTGACTGAGGCTGGGTTAAGATTGTAAATAATATGCATTTTCTTGTGTCAGATAGACTATTGACTATTGATATTTATAGAGGGTTATTCACTACAGAGCCGAAGGGTCCAGCCTTTACAGATTATGGGGTAAAATTCACCTTTAAATTCTGTAAAGAAATTTTCAGAGTATGAAACTTTGAATTTTGCCTCTCTTTAGCATATCATTTATACATCAATGGACAAACTAAATACACTAATAAAACTCTAGAACAATACCTGTTGTTTTTCTTCCTTCTCACAAGATGATTGGGCAAAGCTGCATCTAACAGCATAGTTCACATATAATAATTTGGTCCATTCTGTAAACAATCAATCCCCATTTTTTTGCTAACTATATGTACCATCCTTCCTTCCTCCCTGATATAATTCTGGAATCATCTGTACCTGCAGTACAAGAAACGGTAGAGTTCCTTATTTCTGACATTCAGATTTTATGGGAAGCTACATTGAGATCCCAAGCTTATAACAAGAAGTTATTTGACAAGAAGAGAAGAGTTGAAGCTCAAACCAGGGGACAAGGTATGGTTATCTACAACTAATCTAAGACTGTCCTGCCCCTCCAGGAAATTGAGACCCTAGTATATTAGTCCCTTTCCCATCAAGAGGGGGATTAACACTTATTAATTTCTGTTGCCTAAAACCTTTTAGGACCCATCCTATAAATCATGTCTCACTCCTCAAACTAGCTATCAATGATGCTTTTCAGAACTGCCTGCGTCTGTGATTGTGGAAGGAAGTGAGGAATTCTAAGTGGAATCCATACTGGCATTACAAAAGAAGAAAAGGCCAAACAGAATATCTTATCAAGTTGAAAGGGTTCAGTCCAGAGGAAAATTCCTGGAAGCCATCAACTAACATGCATGTTCCAAGCCTCCTACAAGTCTACTTTCAGAAGTAGCCTAAGAAACAATTTTTTACATTAAATTCCTAGTTCAGCAATTAAATACTTTGTACATAATAACCCTCAATGTAAATCCAACATCAATTACATGTTTTCCAACAGCCACAATGATCTCCAACACGACTATGTTACACTGCTGCACTATCACCACTAAATGACAGTCAGATCCCCAGCTGCTGTTTGTAAACAAACTGGTCAGGGATCCTGGGTGATATAATTGACCAAATATGCTCATGACAAAAATTAATCAATTATATCACCCAGGATCCCCTGGTAAAGTGCCTTGCAAGAAGGGGAGGCTAGACACCCCCTTTGTAATGTTGAAAGACATGTGGCCTTATATGGTTCAGGTACAGGGGGTTGCATGCTCATTACACTTCCTTTCCTGACCACTCAGACTGCATACCTGGATGAGGGTCTGGTTTGAATTTTAGGGGGGAATTCCACACTGGTGCAAGGCCCCTTGTCCCCATTGTGAGGGAACAAGGACCCCTTCCCTTCATCTGGTCCCCAAAAGGGCGAGAGGGTTTTTGTGAAGGAACCCTTAACAATAAGGGTGCCCCCAGATATCCACACATCTTCCAGGGGAATGAGAATGGGGTGCATTATGACCCCTTATTACTTATTCCCCCAAAAAAGTAAAAGTAAATAAACACTCACAGCGTGACAAACTCCCTTAAAAAAATACAGAAATGTTTTCAAAAATGTCCCAAAATAATCCAAGATGAATCATGATAACCCACCGCCCATCTTTATTTTCCTACTGCCATGATAACCCACCACCCAACCATAATACCCTACTGCCACAACGATCTGCCATGATGGTCATTCCAACAGCACTGGGAATCCTGGGGACAGCATTGACCAATTATGGTCAGGACCATATTTGATCAATTACTTCATCAGTGATCCCCATCTTTTTTTTCTCTACAAGCAGTAGCTTAAGATTCAGTCAGGTGAATTGTTTTGGCCTTTTTTTTTGACCATTCGCCAAACTGCTAAGAGGCTGGGCTCAGATCCAATTCCTGTTCGACCCGAACCTGAAGATCATCTCTAGTCCTTAGCTGTTACCTGCCTTGACCTAACCTGTGTTCTCTGGGTGTAAGCATTATTGACCTGGCTCCTGTTTCTGACTCCTGTTCTGAATTGCCCTTGTGCTGCTGCTCTCATTCCTGCTGCTGACTCTGGCCTGATTCCTAGACTATGTTTCTGCCTGCTGTGTTGCACCTCACTGGCAGGTAGCCAGTTACCAATCCCTGATTTACCTGACTACATCTCTGACTGCTGACCTGGTTCCTGTCTGCCTGCTCAGTTCTGCACCTGTATTGCCTTCTATGGTGTCACCAGTGGCCTATACGTCACTATGGGCTCCAGCACTCAATTTTTTCTGGCCCACTTGTGTCAACATTTCCCACTATCAGGCTCTTGTAGGTCAGATATGCAAGAGAGACTACTATAACTTCAGATTCCGGTTAGTTATGTGATAGTGACTCTTGTAACTCTATATTCCTGAGAGTGAGGCTTTTGTCAGTTTGTTCATGATGCCACATAAATATCTCTGAATCCATATGTAAACCCTAACTGAATTAAATCTAGTTTGCTTAAGAACTGAGTATCAAAAACAAGTATAATTGTATTTTTTTCATAAAACACTTGTTTTCACCTTTTTTAACCTGTTGTTGCATTTCCTTGTTGCTGATCTCCTGCAGCCACTTCCTGTCTATATGCATGAACTCCAGCTATACTTGAACTTAGTTATCATATTAACTGCCCTTACACAGCATGAGAACAGAGCATGTTGAAATATGTGTACCTTTTATTATACGAGTTAGAATTCAGTCCTCTTTTGAGCTTTCACAAAACTCCCACAGGTAACACCTGGCACTCATGTTTCCCCATGACTCTTTGTCATCCTGGGAGGGACCAATAAAATGTATGTAATGCCCAAACTTGTTCTTATTTTTGAGTAGAATGTTGTTTGGTACGATGCACTGTCAACTTTTTAGCACTGCTTATATCAATGCTGTAGAGATTAAACCTCACTATTGGTCCTGGTGACCTTTGTTTTAAAAATTACTTTTCCCTCATTTGATATTTCTCTTGCAAGATCAATTATGAAAGATCATAGTAAAAAATAAAAAAACAGAAAAGGGAAAGACAAAAGAGAAACAAAGTATACAAGATAGTTCAAAACAAACCAAACAATTTCATTACTAGAATCTGTTCTTAATAATATTATTTCTTCACTAGCTAGAATCACTTAAATACAGACTACTATCTGCCGGGCCTCCAAGGGCCACACAGTAACTGCCATAGGGCTTAATGCAGCCTTGGGCGTAGATTGGGCACCAGAGTTTTATGCATTTAGCAATAATGTGTTTTTTACCATACAGATCTATATTATGTCTATCTAGACTAGAGTGTGTATGCAATTGGCGAGTAAAAATTGCATGGGGGTGAGTGAAAATTAATTCACGTTCAAAGACTGAGTGCCCAACTCCTGGAAGAATTTGTGGCGGCTTCCCGTGTGACGTAGCTCACCTCAGTGTGCCTTGCCTATGTTAAAGATGGCCGCCCCATTATGAACCTTATTAAATATGGCCGCTGCATTATAAACCTTATTAAAAATGGCCACTGCAATGAGGCCATCTTTAACAGGGAAATGCAAACGGGAAGCCCAAGGGAGGACTAACTGACCGTGTGCTAGAGGGGAGCTACTTATGTAGTGCAAGCAAGTAATTAGATGGGGGGGCATGGAGATGGGTCTGGGTACCCTGTGCGTTGTGCAAATGTGTGTGTTGTGCTGTATAATATGTATAATGCCCAGTGCCCTGTGCGTTGCGCTGTCTGTGTTTGTATTATGCCCTGTGCGTTGCGTAGTATGTGTGTATGTGTTATGCCCAGTGTGATGTGCTGTGTGTATGTGTTATGCTCTATTCTGTGCAGTGTGTGTTATGTTGTGTGTCTTCTACTCTGTGTGTGTGTAATGCCCTGTGTGTGATATGCGGTGTGTTGTGCTGTTTATGTGTGTGTGTTATTCCCTGTGTGTTGTGCTGTTTTTGTTTTTTATGCTGTGTGTCTTATGCTCTGTGTGTGTGTAATGCCCTGTGTTTGCGTAATATGTTGTTTGTTGTGCTGTGTGTGTATGTTATGGAGTGAATTACAACTGAGTTGATGGAGCCCTGTACTTAAGTATAGGGTTTATCAATTTGAGTGGAATTCCCACCATATTGAGTGTGAGGAGGGCTTACTTGTCTGTTGGGTTTATTTTTATCTCTTTTTTTTTTTAAATGGTGGAATTTTAGGTGGGAGAGGCAATGTTAAAGGAGGGGAGGCGGATGGGTTGGGTTCAGGCAGGGCACCTGGTGGCGAGTAACTTTTAAGGCCTGGCTAGTAGCTCAGGACCAGAAATTTTGAGCCCTGATATACACCACACCTGTTCCACTTTTTATATATTGGTTTGTTGGCTATATTGTATTGCAATTTTTATAGTTATTATTCTTACTATTCCCAAGTCATGCCCCCCCCCCAAAAAACAACTAAAATGCCATATTTGCTCTGACATGTCAAAATACGTGCACGCGCACTGGGCCAGGGCAGAGGAATGGCATGTAGCCCACTGAATAGCAATAGTATGTTCATATATGCTTTCTTTTAATAATTTTCCTACCTATCGTTATGTTACTCAGTTCAGTATATTTATCAAATTATATAACCGTGAAAAATACAAAAAAAGTGCTCAAAGATTCCAATAGACATGGGTAGTATTTTTATAGTAATTTTTTTAAATAAGGAGAATAACTTGTTTTCCATATTTTCTCTGTTGAGATTTATATTTATACTCTTTATTCTCCATCTCCTTGTGGGTTCACTTATATTACATGCCCTACTCCACTTCCTCCGTGTTTTTGTTGATCTATTGGTCCATTTACATATGCCCGTTTTGCAGTTTGTTGTGATACTGTATGTGGTTATATACGGTTCACAACCGATCGTATACTGCAGCCATTATGGTAGTTTCTTGCGATGATAAATGGTGTCAAGACGTCAGATGCTCCAGACCCCTGACAAAGTCAAAATGAACGTAACGTACGTAGGGAGGAGCCTTGCATTTTTGCGTCATCATCTCAGCTGGACGGACAGGAGTTCCATCGTATTCTGTCAGGTGCATTGCGAGGATCACCTGATGCCTTGATTCATGTTTTTTTTTTTTTTATCTGCTTCATTCGGAGTACCTGTTTTTTTCAATAAATTGTGTTTTTTGGACAGTACATACTATGGGGTCTATTCTCAAAGCTGCCATAGGCAGCTGAGTGAATAACCGACCCGAAGTGAAGTGAGCCGAACGCTGTTCGGCTATTCACTTCAGGCTTGTACAGCTGATTTCAGCAGTACACCGACTAAAATCAGCCGTACATGCGGTCCCGAGGTGCAGAAGGAGTTCGACTCAGCCGATCCAGCATCTGGATAAAATGAGCAGAACCTCCGGCAGGCTACTCACTGCTGTTCGGCCTATTCTCATAGATGCCGAACAGCAGTGAGTGAATAGCCGAATGCCGCCAAGTAGAAAAAGTAGAAAAAACAAAATAGAAACGATTGGACAGAGCTAGCAGTGACAGCTAGCTCCGCCCAACTGTTTTCTTTTGGCCGGGCGGTTTTGCTGCTCTGTCAGAAGAAAAAAAAAACAGAGCTGGGAAAGGTTTACGCTGCTCGATTGAGCATAGTAAAACTTTCCGGGAGAAAGTGTTTCTCTCCCGGGCGGCCGGGAGCCTCTTTCTAATAGCGGGAGACTCCCGGAGCGTCCGGGAGAGTTGTGCTGTCTGGAGATCAGCGTCTCTGATTACATAGTAACCAGGGACGCTGATCTGTCTGTGCAAGTGGCCGGAGCCAGCCATGAGATGACGGCTGGCTCAGCCAACTTCGGGAGCTGTACGGGCTATAGTGAATAGCCCATACAGAAGCCCTTCGGTTCTACTGAACCGAAGGGGTCATGGGGTCGAATCTAGCCAAAGGATCACCCGAAACTACGGCTAGATCCTTCGGCAGCTTTGTGAACAGACCCCTATGTCTCCCTTTGTTCATTTCTCTTTCATCTGATCCCGGTGCCTATGATTTGAGAGGATTTATCTGTTATCATACATACGGGCTTCCCTCCTCTATATAAGAAGGGAAATGTGGTTTGAGACCTGGTTTGTGGGTCCATAACCCCAGGTGAGCACCCCTTTGTTACCTGTACTCACTGGGTGTAGGTTTGATAAGATTCAGTGACAACTGCCTTACCTACCTGGAAGTCTGGTTCATCTCTGTGGACTGCCCTCTCTGTATACCTTCACGTTCATTGAAGTTTACACATTGGACTTTATTGCACATGGGATTTTATGAATTGAACTACTTTGGATTTTTTTATAAGTTGTTCATGCCTATTGGAATCTGAGCACTTTTTTGTATTTTTGACTGTTATATAACTTTAATTTTTTTTTTTGGCTCGGCACATTATTGTTATGATTATTTGGATATATTTGTTAAATATTTATAGTGCTTAGTAGCTCTTATATACACATATTACTGGCGCAGATATTTTTTTGTTTTTTAATATTTATCAAATTAATGACGGGGGAGATTATTCTGGACATAAAAATACACAAGGCTACTTGGTAAATTCAAAGGTCAATGTTTTTGCAATCATAATAAGAATGATGGATAATTCAACTCTGTTAGCCTGATTTTTTAGGTTTATATGAATGATTTATAAAACATTAAACTTAAATTACAGTACTAGGAACTTAAGTCAAATGTAGTCATATTTTATTCATGCATAAACACTCACTCGTTTAATGTTATTTGAAAGAAGCTTCAATATGCTTACAGATTGCATACAAATATTGTCTCCTTGTATATAGAGTATAAGTGGCCAGATTATCATGACTACCTGACACTTGCAGGCAAATTAGCTTTATTTAGCTATAATTTCTCGCTGAAGTTGCTAGAGGGCCAGACCATTATAAATAGGGAAGCAGGTTGTTTCCCTCTACAGTAGAAGTGATTTTTTTCTGAAGATATGGGTAAGCAACGCGATTTAACAGCATTTGAACATGGGATGATTGTTGGCGCTCAAGCCATGGAGCGAGTATCAGCAAAACAGAAGAATTTGTTAAATGTTCAAGAGCAGCTGTTGTTAAAGTGTTTAAAGACTGAACTGTCAGCCGAAAATCTGGGTCTGAACGTGCGAATTGTGGCCGTCAACGACTAGTCAATGTTAGGGCAGAATGGAGAGTGGCAAGACTGGTACTAAACAACAGAAGGGCAACAGTGCAGTGTCAGATTCCTCGCATCACCTTTCAACATCTCGTGGAGTCACAAGGCGGCCCTGCTGACTGCTGCATTGTGTAGGCTGTACTTTACATTATGTATTTCAGACCAAAAGGTTTGTTGTCTTAACAGATGTGGGGTGTAAAGTGTTCTCCATTACGATAGCCTCAGACAAAGTGTTTAGAGTCTCTATATTGTGTGTACAGAATAGCATATGTAATGTTTGTTTAAAAATTAACCTTTGTTAGACGTTAAAAGCTTAGCCCACCTCTGTCACCATGTTTAATAATAAAGAATATTTTGTGTGCACACCTTTGGCTTGTTTTAATATTATATACATTTTAGTTTGAGCTATTGAATTTTGTTTACAATAGACTGAACAGTAAAGCAAGGGCTTAGAAAGCAAGAAAAGGAGACTACTGCTCCAGCTGTTTTTTTTTACATATACAGTACATGAAGAAGTCAAGAAAAACATCACAGACATATCACTAGCCCATCATGAACTACTCTGCACTTCAAATAATAAACCACACTGTGTGGCAACATGGAAAGTCTGCTTTAAGTTTTTATAAATCTGTGCCGGTGCAGAACTAAAAAAAGCATGGCGGTCTGTCACCAGAGATCATGAGGGAAAGAGAGTACACGATCTACCTCCCATCTCCTCTCTGGTCTCTGAATGCAGGAAGCGATGTGTATTACATCACTTCTGCTATCAGCTGTCATTCCCTGCTACAGGAGCCAGGGAGAACTAGTGAAGCAGATCTCTGCTTCATCAGCTTCTACGGGGGTCCTTAGGTGACTGTAAAATGACACTGTAAATTGGCTATAACATAGGGGTCTTGTTAGTCCCCTATGTGCGAAATTGACGATTGCGCCCATTACGACGCACATGTTACATATCACCGCGAACATCAAAGCAATTGGGCCATCAAGCACTGATAACACTAAACTGATGAGCAGTAAAAGCTTTTAAGGTGTCACCTATGGCCAATTTTGGGTGTGGTAGTTTTTTGTGGTTTCATGGGTGTGCGCAATTTTAAGGATTGATGTGTTTAGTGTCTATTTACCTGACGTGATCCCATCTTTTATATTTTACTAAAAATTTGGTAATAATAAAGGTTTCATAACATAACATAGTGAAAACATTTTTTATTTCAAAATGTTCAGTACTTTTTTCTAGGGCTGGGGAAATTAACGATTAATTCCTCGATTTAATCGTTAAACTTTTTGATCGATTAAAATTCTTTTGATCTAAAATGAAAAGACTCACCTCTCCGCCGGCTTCCGGGAGTCCTGTCGGAGATCCGGTCACGTAACGGACATCGACGTCACCGGTCTCCTCCCCCCCCTTCCCAAAGTGGCTCTGTCGGCTAACGAAGGGGAGGAGTCCGGTGACGTTGATGTCCGTAATGTCATCGGACTCCTCCCCCTTCCCTTCGTTAGCCGACGGAGCCACTTGGGCCGGTGAGTTTACCCAAGAAGCACCAAGCTTCTGTCTTATCTTAAATTTATATATATGCACTATGTGGCTCTCCATTAACCCCCCCCATCTCGCTCCCAGAAATGTGCCCATTGAAATGTACTGATATTATGTTGCAATCAGGTCCTTACATGAAATGGAATGGACAGGTGCTGCTACTTCAAATATTAAGCTAATACTTATGTTTAAATCACCCTTAGGGCTTTGGTGTTTTACTATACTATGTAAATACATTTGTAATCCAGCACGTTATTATTCTGAGTTGCCCCACTCAAGCGGCGACCATATTGAGTGGGGCACGTGAGATTAATAACGTGCTGGATTAGTGGGATCCTAGTTCATTTTATTACTTCGCTGCTGTATGTGTATGTGGCCAATGTAGTTGGATCTGTATGTGCGTTATAATTAATCGATTTTAAAAAATTTCAATTAATAGAACACAAACATTTTAATCATTACCAGCCCTACTTTTTTCATTGTATAGTAAAAAATAAAAACCCCAATGGAGATTAAATATCACCAAAAAAAAGCTCTATCTCTCCTCAAACAATGGTATAAAATTCATTTCAGTACAGGGTTGTATGACGAAATAATTGTCAGGCAAAGTACTGCAATACTGAAAAATGGCCTGGACAGGAAGGGAGTGAAAACACCCCGGTCATCAAGTTGTTAAGATACAGACACAGATTAGCAATATTACAGTACATTCATTATTATAAACAAATGCCATTCTTGAAGTGTTTTACCCTCTTACTCCCTAACCTTGCAATCTTTAGATCGGTTTTCATTATGGTTTGTCACCTGGTGACACTGAAGCAACTTCAGAAGGATCATGCATTGAAACCATAATTGCCCCTCTGCATGAGTGTTAGGAGCCTGTCACAATCACTCAGCTCCATCTGGTGGTTGTCTCCAGTCTAGTCAGCTGCAGGCTGATCAGGCAAATCAGCCTGGCTAAACGCCCCTCACAGCCTGGGGGTTGGTTAGTGGTGCTCTATTTAGGCATCAAAACCCCAGGGCTCTGGGTTTGTGATAGTTCCAGCCTATAGTCTTGTCTAGTTCAGGCTATACAAGCTGCGCTCTGTTTCTGCAAACCCTGTGTCTGGAAATCTTGTTTGTCTTCATTTCTGACCTGTCCCTGGATTACGCTTTGCCTTCTGCCAGCCCTGACTTCCGCTTGTGCCTGGATTAGCCTTTGCCAGTCGCCCGCCCTGAACTTAGCCTGTGCCCGGATTACCCTTGCCAGCCACCAGCTTTTGACCTCAGCACATCCCTGATTACTCTCTGGTAGCGTCTTTCTCCTTCTGTCCGTACCTCGGTTCAGCAGCTGGGGCCAGTCTGTGGCTTCACTTGTTCAGAGCATATAGTTTAAGTCCTGGGGTCATCCAAGTAATGGTAGGCATGCTTGCCATATGGCAGCTGCTATATGTGAAACAAATCGTCACTATTTGCTCTGACTGTGTGAGTCCACAGCTGGTCCTGACAATGAAGCTAGATATGGGCACATGGTGAATTTCAGGACTTTTATAGCCATCTTACTTTCCTCTGTTACATTCCACCTTAATGTGTAAAATTGTTAAAAATAAATACTGTATATTCCAATTTATATTAGCTAGTGCTATTGATAATGCTATGGTCCACAGATTAACACCATCAACACCCTTTCCAAAGGTAATCCACTTCCCTTATAGAACACCCATCTTCAAGTACCATTTGCTTTATTCTAGAAACAGTCTACAGAACAGGATACATGATAGTGGAGAGACAGATGCTGACATGTGCCAAGTAAGGGAAAACTTTCTAAAGAAGCATTTGTAAATTATATAGCAGGAGTTTACTATGGAGTGTAGTTAAACCTGATGGATGCGGTTTTCTTTAACTGCTTGAAGACCAGGTGTTTAGATCCCCTACCCGGCCAGGCCATTTTTCAGTGTTCAGCGCTGCGGTACTTTGACTGACATTTATTCCGTCACGCAACGCTGTACTGAAATGAATTTTATACCATTTTTTGGGGACAGATAGAGCTTTCTTTTGGTGGTATTTAATCACCACTGCGGGTTTTATTTTTTACTATATTCAGGAGAAATTACTTTT
>NW_017306739.1:70392-72112 GCF_000935625.1 Nanorana parkeri
TCAGAGTCTACTTACCTGATACTGGAAAGCACTTGCCCGGCGCCACCTGCTGACGACCCGTACGTCCGTTGTCTACGGAAATGTCTCTGACCTGTGTACTAGACAAAATTGACAACAATACAAACATGCGGACCTGAGATGTGCCATGGTCCGGGTGGACGGTACGCCAATAAGGGGGCAAAAACAACCATTTAGAACTAAATTGCTTTTATTCGTATCTACATTTATACAGCCAAACAAGAAAATGCTTTTGCCATCTCTACTTGAGGGTTCGGAACATATCTGACGAAGCATGTCGATTTCCACCTGCCTAACTGCTTGATGATGTGGGCAAGAACCCCATGTCGGGAGGCGGCTTAGGCTGCCCCTATGCGGAAGGAGTGCCCTGAGTAACGTTTGGGATTCTCCCCTAGCTGCCCGAGGAGTACCCTGACGTGTGTGACGAACTGCTGCGATGAGAGAGGGGCAACTGGGAAAGGCAGCAACGGCGCGTGCGGAGGTGTCGGTGACAGCTTGGCCATGAGACAGTCCAACACCGAGACGGGACACCATGCGTTGCCAGACAGAAACAACTTACAACAACTTTTAGTTTTACACCGCTCGAGGCTCAACGTATAGTGGTCCGGGTAACGGCATAGGTTCCTCCTACGTACTATAGCGACTATGGGACTGGAGGACGTGAACTCACCCGGTCTCAGGAAACCATAATAAGCCAAGTAGATGACAGCTTTTAGAACTAAGCTCTGGGTAACACCGAACGGGGATCCGTCCAGCATAGCGGACATGCCCCTGAACAAGTGCCCAGAGATGGGCAACCTGGCGCCCCCGGATTGTGCCCCTGCTTTCTGGATGCCTTTGAGTATAGCCTTGACGGGGTGAGCTGTAAATAAGGACTGCCTGTCTGGGTGAGTTAGGGACAGGAAATGTTGAACCCCCGCCAGATATAGCCGTATCGTGCTTTGTGCCAGTTTGAGGTCTGAGTGACAGTAGGCGATAAAAGCTAGTATGTACGATACACTGCTGGGCTTGTGAGTGGCGTATTTGCCTTGGAAAGTATTAAAGGCTTTCCACGCCACCTCGTACGCTTTGCAGGTATTGTAGGCAAGGGAGTTGTTGATCAACCTGGTGGCGTTGGACCAGTGTTTTTCTAATCCAGTACAAGATGCTGGAATATCGGAACTGGTGTGGCAACCGCGTCCGGGTGCTGTTGGAAGAAAGTATCGTATTTAAACCTGGACAAGGCATCAGCCGCTATATTGCAAACACCTGGGATGTGGTAGCAGATGACATTGAACTCGTGTTGGAGGGACAGCCATGTCAGCCTACGTAGAAAAGACATGATCTTTAGGGAATTGGATCTGCCTTTATTGATTATATCGGCTGTGGCTTGGTTGTCAGTGTGGAAAACAACTGTATGGCCTGACCATGACGGGCCCCATGTTTTGGCTGCCGCTACTATGGGGTATATCTCGAGTAACGATGACATTTGAGAAAATTCCCCTATACTCTCCACCTCGACCGTCCAAGGGCTAGCGAACCAGTGGGGGCCAAAAATGGCTGCAAAACCTGTAGACGCTGCCGCATCCGTGACCACCTGCGGGGACGAACGGGTGGCATGCGGGATGAACATCGAGATGCCGTTCCAGTCCCGCAGGAACCGGTCCCACATGAGCAGATCGGCACGTCCAGCAGCGCCCACGCGTAGGATACACTACTGGTC
>NW_017306739.1:72330-75538 GCF_000935625.1 Nanorana parkeri
TATATCGGCTGTGGCTTGGTTGTCAGTGTGGAAAACAACTGTATGGCCTGACCATGACGGGCCCCATGTTTTGGCTGCCGCTACTATGGGGTATATCTCGAGTAACGATGACATTTGAGAAAATTCCCCTATACTCTCCACCTCGACCGTCCAAGGGCTAGCGAACCAGTGGGGGCCAAAAATGGCTGCAAAACCTGTAGACGCTGCCGCATCCGTGACCACCTGCGGGGACGAACGGGTGGCATGCGGGATGAACATCGAGATGCCGTTCCAGTCCCGCAGGAACCGGTCCCACATGAGCAGATCGGCACGTCCAGCAGCGCCCACGCGTATGATCGAATCCTGTTCCGTGGCCGCAGGCAACAAAGCCAGCAACCTGGAGATAAATGCCCAACCCTGGGGTATGATCCGGATCGCAAAGTTGAGCATGCCCAACAAGGACTGCATCGACTTCCTGGTGCATACTGGGGACACCGCCAGGGCGTGCAGGACGCCCCTGATCCGGGCCAATTTGTCCGGTGGCAACTTGGCCTGCATGGCAGCCGTGTCCAGAATGACCCCTAGGAAAGGTAAAGCTCTGAGGTGGCCTTCGACCTTGCGTCGGGACGACGGGAACCCCGAGCGACCCGAAAGTGTCTAGCAGTATGCCGAGGTCCTGCGGCACCCTGTCGGGGGATTCGATGAGCAGAAAGTCATCGAGGTAGTGCAACCCCCTTTGACAATGAGCATGCTCTTCCAGAATCCAGTGCAGGGCCTGGGCGAACCTATCAAATAGCCATGGGCTGCTCTTGGACCCGAAGGTCAACCTGGTGGCGAAATAATACTGCTCCCTCCATCTGACCCCGTGCCACTGCCACAACGACTGTTGGATAGGCAACAACTTGAAGGCGTCCGAGATGTCCGCCTTGGACAGCCACGAATTCCTGCCGGACTGTAAGATATACTGTATGGCCTGGTCCACCGAGGAGAACTTGAGGCCAAATTCCTCCGATGGTATCAGAGCGTTCAAGCTAGGAATGTGTGTGGAATGAGGGGCGGACAAGTCGTAAACTAAACGATATTTATTTGAAAACTTCCCGCACACCAACCCGATGGGGCTGACCTTCCACATGGCAAAGGGGGGTTCCGAAAAAGGCCCAATCATGAAACCCTTATCCAATTCCACCTGAAGCAATGCGTCTATCGTGGAAGGGTCTGCCAGAGCCGACCTCAAGTTACCGCACTCATGGGTCACCTGTGGCAGCGTGACAAAGCATGTGTGGAAACCGGTGGAAAAACCGCTACCCAGAAATTCCGCCAACGATGGATCCGGATGCAAGGCTAAAACAGAAACTAAAGCATCCACATCCACCCGGCTTAGTCACGGAGCCTGGGTATTCCTGACCGAGCACGCGGTCCTTGGATGGGCCCTGAAACAGGTGGAACAGATATGCAACAACCGACACCGTGGATAGTTACACGACTTGAAGTTGTAGTTGTTGCATATCTGGGCCCTGCCCAAGCATCGTATGGGCCTGCCTAGCTTGTCAACCTGAGCAGACGGCGTGGCGGGCGGGTTGGGGAGCAACCCGGGGGGTCTGGTCGACACGGCCGTCTCCGCAGGCGCGGTCGTGGGGCACCAGTTGGCAGTGTGTGCCGACGACTGACACGTAGTGCAGATGGGCGAAGTGAGTCCCGCGAACTGCCTGCAGAACAACTCAGTGTCGATCCTACCCCAGTTGGCCGTAAACTGAAATTGAGCCAAACCTGCCGCTGCTTTAGCCGAAAACGCCCGGTGGTAGTCATAAAAAGCGTGGCCGCCATACTTGTAGCCCAGGTCGACCACAGCATGCAAGTATGCGTCAAGCTCATCCCTCCGGTCGGGACTCACGGAACATATCACATCCCGATATGTCCCGAACGCCAGGACAAACTCGGGGATGGACAGCTTCCTGTTCAACCTCGGGTCCCTGGCCCTAAGAATGACGGACACTTCTCCGCAAGCGTATGCCCTGTTATTGGAGACGTCGTGTGCCGCAATGAGCAGGGAAGCTAAATTGACGTCCTTCCCCTCCAAAATGTCCTTCCGCAAATTCACGGGGACGAAGTGTGCCGGCGTGATATTGGGAGGGCTGGCAGCCGTACCTGAGATCGGGGGCACCTGGGCGCTAGACCCTGGGGCACCCGAGGGGGTGCTAGAAATGTCCTGTACCGCGGCTGTGGGAACAACCGCGGCCTGTCTCTCCAGAGCCTCGGTCCGGTGCTGGAGGTCGTGCAATGAGGTAGAAATAACGTTCAAAGTGGAGTGAATTTGAGTCAATGATGTGACCACAGTCTGCATGGGCACCTGCTGGGAGCTGGCGCTAGCAGCAGCGGGGGGAAACAGCAAGCGGAACAGCTCCGCCTTCCTCGCCGTGGCCGGAAAAGGGATACCCTTCTTCTGAAGCTCCAGAGCGAGCTTGGGGATCGTCCATGCCATGATGGAAGCCGCGCTCCCGCGCATAGAAGCCCTGGTAGGAGTAGCCAGTAGCGAAGCCAGGTCCATACTCTCCGAAGCGTGAGACATCTCTGTCGGTCCCCACTGTAAAACACGAGAAAAGGGCATGACCCCCTGCTGAATGACCTATCGTGTGACCTGCAGTGAAACTGAGTGAATTGTGCAAAGGCAGCATAACAGCAGAATGTATTGCTTGTAAATGTGCATTGTTCATGTAGTTCTGTGAATAGCTTGCACTATTTTTCCCACTTTAAAGTCTGCTGCTGAAACAAAGCTACTAAAAAACACCAACTGCGCACAAGAAAATAAAAACTAAAGCTCTTTATTCAGGGGTCTTCCTATATGAGCCCTGCTTAATTAGAATCATTGATGTCTTATTGAAACAATAAAAATGTAAGCTCTGTGGGATTTTATTAGGAATAATGCCGCTTTGCTTTGCTGTACTGGAAATACAGTGTATATAGGAAAACACAAAAGATATTTATTTGCAGTGCAAATCATTATCTTAGAGCCAGAAAGAGGAGGTACAAGTGAGAACTGCAAGCAAACTTCCATATTTTAATAATGCTACGAATGGATTAGTGGCAGTGGCGGAACTACCGCCGGTGCAGACGGTGCGGGCCTCTCGGGCGGCCCAGCAAGTTGCCGGCCGCCGGATTGTTATCCAGCGCGCGGCGGGCCCCTGGTCTCTCCGCCGGGAGTGTCGGATCATCCGTTCATCCGACACTCCCG
>NW_017306739.1:75900-122191 GCF_000935625.1 Nanorana parkeri
TTTTTTTTTTTTTTTTAATAAAACATCCCCATGATCCGATCCACCAACAAGCACAGTGTTCCTCCTCTCACGGTGCCAGAATATGCATACAGAGCGTGTCGGTTACTATTTAATAGCGTATCTTCTCAGAAGCTGCACACAGCGCGCCGGTTTAAAACTTTTAACAGCAGGCGATTTGCTGTATGACTTACAACCAATCGCCTGCTGAGGACTACAAATCTCAGCAGTACTTTATACAGAAATGATATTGTTATATAAAGTATTGCTGGGATGTGTAGTCCTCTATAGCCTGTGCCATTCTGTATTGCTGTAAATATTAGGGCTGCACCATATATTGGCCGCCAAAACATATTGGCCGAAAATGGCACTTTTGGCATAATGCCGAAAGTGCAAGTTTTCTGCTGATACAGCGGTGCATCCGTGCTTTCTTTTTTCCCCGCTGGACGCTGCTCCGTCTCCCAGCGGGGGGGGAGAGAAAGTGACAGCCGGCCAAGCGCTGCGGAAGGAGAGCGCTGTGTTTGTGGGGTTTTTTGGGGGGGAGGGGGGGCCCCCCAAAAAATCTTGCACCAGGGCCCTTTGTTCCTTAGCTCCGCCACTGATAGTGGCAAAACCGAATCACCCGAAAACAGTACATCCTGTAAAATGCAAATAAAGATTCTTCTGGTTATCATTTAGCCTTTTAGTTCTTTTGGTTAGGGTAGATTATTTTCCTGGAACAAGCTTCTCACAACTCCTTGTATAATATAAAAATTAGGCAGATATGCATTGTTCAGTTTAACATTATTATGTGTAAACCAGAACAATCATCCCTGTAACACATTGGAAATAGTGTAGCTCTTTCATGGACTAGAATAAGAACAGATATATCCAAAAGGTGGAGAAAAGGCAAAAAAAAAAAAAGAAGGCAAAAGGAAAGTGAAGGAAGGAATATATTATTTTTTTACTGACTGAAGTTCACCACACATGTTACAGTCTGATTGTACAATCTCCTTTAGATCTACCGACAAGTGTGTAGTACAAGGACCTACCAGATTATATACAAATTGATTGGATAGATGAGATAGCTCCTCATATTGCATAATTTTGGTAGATCAAAAGCTGATTGTACAGAGATTGCACAGCCGGATTGTAACATGTGTGGTGACCAAACATGTGCTCCAGCAAAATATTTGTTTTGGTTCATTTAATTTTGTTTCGAATTTCCTTATTTTGTTTTTTGGGATTCGTGTCTGAAAATCAATTAGTTTCGGCATTTGGATTTGTCATTAATTCCGGATGAGTTTTGACAGTCCACAGAAACAATAAAAAAAACAACAGAGTGTTTGATTTCGCCCGGGAATTCATACCAGACCCTTTAGGAAGGGTAGGAATTTTAGTAGGGGATTCCAACGCCAAAAATCCCCCCAAAAAATATAGTGGGGCACCCCCTAAAATCCCTTACCAGACACTTGATCCGAGCAGGAGCTGGCAGAACAGGAAAGGGGGGCGATTGTGCGGCCCCCCTCCTGCACTATACCAGGCCACATGCCCCCAACACGGGAAGGGTGCTTTGCCAGGGAGGACCCCCTGGAAAAGCACCTTGCCCCCATGTTGATGAGAACAAAGACCTCTTCCCCACAACCTTGGCCCATGGTTGTGAGGGTCTGCGGGTAGGGGGGCTTATCTGAATCTGGGTGCCCCCTTATATAAAGCGGGCACCCAGATTTTGCCCCCCCCTCATGAAAGAGTAAGGGGTAGTTGTTACCCCTACTAATTCACCAAATAAACAATAAAAAATATGAACACGCCACACCATTGGAACAGTCCTTTATTAAACAAAAACCCCAATAATATCCATCTATGTAATCGACAGGTCAATCACATCATCCAGCGATGCAGATCCACATGAATCATGATAAACGAGGGCTGCCAACTCGCCGAAAAAAGAAAAAAAATACCTGGTGCCAACCGACCTGTCCGGTCCTGGCAAACACTGTCACAAAATGACAGCTCTGACCCGAATGTCAACAAGGGGCGGAGCAAGTCATGACATCATGGAATTGTTCCACCCATTTGTTTACATTCTGTGACAGCTCTCTCTCCCCTAATGGAATGTAAACAAATGGCCAGAACAAGTCCCATGACATGACGACTCATTCCGCTGCTTTGTTTACATACGGGTCAGAGCTGTTGGTGTTTGTCGGGATTGGTCGTGTTTGCGGGCGTTGGATATTTTTTCTTTCAGCGAGTCGGCGGCCGTTGTCCATGGTGATTGACAAGGATTTACATCACCGGGTGATGTGATTGACCTTTTGAATTAAATTTTTTGAGGTTTCTATTTTTTAAAGGAATTGGGTTTGTTTGTTTTTTTCAAATAAAGGACTTTTTCATACGGTGTGTATATAATTTTACTATTTATTTGGTGCATGAGTAGAGGTAACAACAACCCCTTACTCTACCATGAGGTGGGGCGGCATCTGGAGCCCCCTTCACAAAGGGGGCACCCAGATTCAGATAAGCCCCCCTGCCCGCAGACCCCCACAACCACCGGGCCAGGGTTGTGGGGATAGGGCCTTGTTCTCATCAACATGGGCACAATGTGCTTTTCCAGGGGATCCTCCATGGCAAAGCACCCTCCACATGTTGAGGGCATGTGGCCTGGTATGGTGCAATGGTCTGGTAAGGGATTTTTAAGGGGCACTTCATGCATTTGGTCTGGTGTGAATTGGGGGGAGCCACAAGCTGTTTCTGTGAACTATCAACAGTTTAAAAAAGTTGTTTTCATTGTTTCTGTGAACTATCAACAGTTAAAAACTTTTCTGCATTCTGTGACAGCTCTCTGCTTCTTTGCAAGTCCGGAATGTTAACAAAGAGGCGGAGAGCTGTCACATAATGACACACAGCTCTCCGCTCCTATCTATATATGCACATTTATATGTGTGCTCTTTTATTGTTAAAAAGCATTATGTTCAATACAAAACATTCTGATTTGTATATATATTTCCAGAAACTTGTTCTAGGGTTCTTTTTATGTGCATTTAAACTAAGATTTATAACATTGTTAGTGTATTGAATTATGTTTTACATTGACTTTTTATTGTTAATTACAAAAATACATATTTTCCTTATTCAGTGGTCTGAAATAATCAGCGTGTTAATTTAAAATCCTTATGTGTTTAATTATAAAGTCAGAGTACTCCTACTGGTAGATAATAAGTATTTTGATAAAAAAATGTAATTGTTACAATATATGCATTATTTTTCAAAATGGACTTCATTATATTTATGACATGAAAACCAAATGTGCTGTTTTCTCACTTTTCCTGACATTGGCTTTATCAATGTTTTTAACAGGACAGATTTTTTTAAAGGAAATTTGGCAGGTGGTTTATGAAACTGACAAAAACACAAATATAAAAGCTTAAGTTTTCTAGTATTTCACTGGGCAGCTTGGCTGGCATGTAAACGTGGAGAAAATGTTTAATAAAATCACATGAAATGTAGAAAGTATGTAATATATTCAATGTTATCCTCACAATTTGTGACCACAAACTGCATTAAACAATAACAGTATATTAAAGATTAGACTGCACAACATTTACTTAGAGCCAGGCCAGAGTAGTAGGAGTTGTAAAACACCCAATGCTGAATTTACTGTTTTGAGTGAAGGCCTTCTACGGTGAATTGTAGTGCTTATAAATGGTCTAATGTTAAAGCAGAACGCCAGTCAGGAATAACAAAATAAAAATAAATTACAGATTAAATATAAATAACAGATTCACACATTGTAGGCTTGCTCCATGGCTGTAACATTCTGGTCAGTTTTCACTCTACTAACTACATTGTTTGGATGTACCATGCATATTTTGTGTGTACAAGGACTGCACCAAATGTTGACAGTGCAGTGCCATTCCCACTGTTCAGTACTATTCAGCCACACCCTCCATTTACATGACCTGTGCACTACATGAGTGCCCAAGACATTTTTACAACACTAGCAAAGCCTCTGCCCCCCGTTATCATGAGAATGCAATTCAAACTGATAATGCATGCAGACAAACAGACTATCTGGAAGAGTAGGAACCTGAATATAACCAAGACGAAATCCAGAGTGGCGCAGATAATGTAATGCAAAAAAATCGAAGCCAAACTCTAACAGAATTAAAATAAACCACATTAATATGGCAACCATAGAACACAAATTTCCTCCCACCCAACTTTGATTGTGACATTATACACCTTTGATGCACCCTAGTAATGCATTTTTCCTCCTCTATGCTCCCCTTTCCTCCTCCCATTACCAAGGCTACTACCCTTTAACCCACACCATTGAATTTGTTTTCCTCAGTTAGTCTGTTTAGATTGCAGTACAATTGTATACAGCATTGTTAATCTAAATGTTTATTATACATAAGGCAGGTAAATAACAAACAATGTACTCTTTACTGATTGTATACAGATCTTTATTTGTAAAAACATTTTAAAATATTGGACAACATATGATAAATAAAAAAACAGCTTTTTTGTCAATATTTAGCTTCAATCCAGAGTTCTTTCTGCTATTAGATGTCCTCAGCCTGATGGGCAGCATCATTTAACCCACTTTCTCGGAGCCCAGGTCACCCTGGAACCAGCCCAGTCTTTTAGTGGGCAGTGAAGGGAGATGCAGCACAGTGATCACCTTATCTCTCTGTGACTTTCTTTTCTCTTTATCAGCATGCTTCTTGTCAGAACATTAACTGATTGCCTCCTTGTGCGGCTTCATCCTCTCATGCCACGTCCCTGATGCACAGAGACTGAAATAGGCTGATGCCAGGTCAAATCCAGGTGTTTACACTGCATGCATTTAAGAGATACATGTAATTATGTATTAACCCTTTCACTGCCACCGACATAAGGCCTTTGGCAGAACACAACTGCTTCCAGCTGGCCACGTCAGTAAGCCTTATGTCGTGGCTTTTACCGTTCTGCTATAAGCTCATGGTCACTTTAGCGACCATGAACCTATGCTAGAACAGTTCCCCTGACTCCCCCTGTAAAATAATAGCTGTCATCAGCGACTAAAATGCTGATGACAGCTATTAACAAAATATCCGGGCGTCCCCCCAAGCACCACAGCCACTGGGCACCAGCATCTGCTGCCCCTCCTCCCTGCATGGAGCCACTCCATGTTGGGATCTATTTCTCCTTGGATTCCTGCTGCTTTATGCCGCTTGCATGGGCTGAGGCAGCAGCGATCTGAGGAGAAATGGCTGGCGGGGGCGGAGGGGGGTGCCGTGACATCCAGGATGGCCGAACGGTGATGAAAGCAGAGCTGCTGGCTGTCAGATTCAAGATTGCAGGCAGCATTGTCTGTGCGTGCCAAGCGGGTCAGGATGGAGAGCGGTAGGATCAGTAAATATCTGTGATATTTACCGATCCCCTGTGCAGAACAAACACTGCAGTGATCAGCTGATTACTCCAGTGTTTGTAAACAACTGGGGACACATAGTACTAGCACCCCAACACTGAATTTTTTTTTTTTTATTTAAAAATGAAACCCCCCCTCACCCCACGCACACAGATAACATACACATGCACCATATTGTGATGTATGCCATGCACATGCGCTGCGGCGCAGTGTATTGTTAGAATGCATCGCAGTGCTTGATTTTTTTCTTTTTAAAATAACATTAATTTAACTTTGTGGCAGCACATGGCAAAACATTGTGATGCATTGCTGTGCATTGTGATATGCTGTGTTGCAATTAAATATACGCTTGTATCATTTTATAACAACACACAAACAGTGCATACATTATTTTTAATTTAAGTTGCTTATTTTTAAAGTGTTACATTCCTTCATTTTTTTATGTTTCACAAAAAAGCGCAATTTAAAATTTAAATTATTTTACAAACACTAGCAATGGAGTGTTTGGGAAACAATGGGAAAAATTGTAATAACAGTGAGGCCAGCTGAGGTTAAAAATGTTCCAGAGGATTTTGCAGCAAAAGGGTTAATTATTACAAATCTGAATTCATTTGTGTCATTTATATTTGCCTAGAGTTTAGCTAAAATCATGGAAAAATGAGTGGATGCAAGTAGAAAATAAAAAATGTCTTAGTGAAATATAACGAAATTCCTCCTAAAGAAAGAAGATAAGCATATACTGATAAAAGCCTGACAAAAACACATAGTGCAGTGAAGTGATGATAACACTCATAAAAAATGCACCAGGTCTCCGTGTTGTCAGGGAGATCTATCTTCCCGGTGAGCTGAAAAAATTATTTTCTCACCATTACAATTAGATATGAAGTTCAGTAGAAACATTAAACATCCCAGATAACTGAGCAAGAAAACTGCCAGACAATCGATTCTTACAAAAATACTTAAAGTACAACTAAAGCCAAAATAATTTATTTTCATTTTTTGGGGTAGAGTAAAAATTGTTTTGTTTTTTTATGCCATCTGTGTCTTGGGGAGATTTACTGTCCTGTAGCCACTACAGAAAGTAAGATGCAATCTCTATAAAGTAAACTAAATGACCTCTTAGAGAGTTGTCACCAGAATGAGTGTACCTATTGGAATATTTCCCTTTTGTTCCTGTTCTAGAGGCAACTCAATATCTTGGATTTTCTCTCACTTTCATTCTCAGTGATGTTATGGAAATTCACTTGGTTCAACGCACAAATCCATGTCGCATTAAGCTGTGCCAAACGCAAAGAATTTCCCCCGTTGTACTACGCTCCTTTATGCAAGGACTGGAAGTATTTCCCTTCTATAGAGTCATGTAGAGTCAGGAGACAGATGTTGCTTGCTCGATAATCCCATGCTAAGAGACCTGAGCGCAGGTATGTTTATTGTTTATACCTGCCCAACAGGAAGTGATGTCAGACAGGAAGGGGTGTCTCAAACAGCGAGACAGGAAGTGAACAGGAGCCAGCTAACAAATCACATGTAGTAACAATCAATGACCACCGGAGTGACTTTATCCCGCGTTGCTCAGTGAGCAATGCCACATAACGTTACTAGGATTCTCATGCGCGCTCATTCACAGGGACAACGTTATATCATCTCAAGCGTGTTGATCAGGCACACCAGAGAGAACAAACGTACGTTCCTTTCATATACTGCATTCAAGACAAATGTATCCACGCAAGCCAATAAATCAATGCATTGCACGGGGGGGCCCCAGCCGGCGTCCATACATTCGCCAAGAACACACTGCTCCGCTGCGCATAAGAAATCTCCTCCAATGGATTAACCCCCCAGCGTCTATTTGCCGAGACACTGAGAGACTAATGACAAAACATTACAATACACTAAAAACACATCCTAATAAAATTTCCACAACAGTGACAATGGTCACCAGATCAAATAGAGAGGGACACAGGCAGCCATAAAAACAGTTGTTCTAAACTCTTAACACTCTATCCAAAACTAATAAGATGGTATTGGTTTTGGATGCACGATAAGTGTGAAGCTCTTTTTGCCGCATTTTACAGAGCTCGCTTTATTATGATAAAAACCTTGAATGCTATCCCCCCTTCAGTCTATCATGAATGCAGCTGCTAGACTCATCCACCTGACCAACCACTCAGTGTCTGCAACCCCCCTCTGCCAATGCCTGCACTGGTTTCCACTTGCCCAAAGGATAAAATTAAAAATATTAACATTCACTTATAAACTCTGCCCCTGGATATATCCCAAACCTTGTCTCAAAGTATCACCCTAACCAACCCCCTCCGCTCCTCCCAAGACCTCCTGCTTTCCAGTTCCCTTGTCATCTCTTCCCATACTCGCCTCCAGGACTTCTCTAGAGTCCTCTGGAACCTTTTACCCCAACCTGTCTGTCTATCTCCCACCTTGAATGCCTTTAGGCGATCCCGAAAGATTCATCTCTTCAGGGAAGCCTATCCCACTTGAACCAAACCACTGAACTATCACATTCTCAAACAATCATCCCCACACAGCTACCTCCTCATGTATCACTTCCCCCTCCCTTCTAGATTGTAAGCCCTCAGGGGCAGGGCTTACCATCCTCCTTATCATCTTGTCTTGAATTGTATTGTAATTGTAATGTCTTCCTTATATTGTAAAGCGCTGCACAAACTGTTGGCGCTATATAAATCCTGTATAATAATAATGCTAGGTGCAACTATATATTATTGTTATAAGAATACAGGATTCTATAAAGAGATGAGCAAAATGGTTTGTTTGAAGCAACATTTCTTTTGAAATTGGCATATTTACCCATATTTGACAATGAAAGAGCCGTGCTGTCTGAATAAAACTATAAAGTATCAGATACAACTGATACTAGCCGAGAAACAATGTGATACAATGTAAAAAGAATATCAAATTGAAAACAAGCACACGTGTTAGTATTGCTATAATAAACATTCACCTCAGTGCAAATATTATATTGCTAAAAAAACGGCCATAATCATGAATCTTCAACAGTCCATTATGAAATAGAAGATATAGAAGTGGATGAAAGGTAGTCTCAATCTCCTTTGACCGTCACCAGAGAAATGCACCTCACCTTTAGCAGAGACCCACCAGGGTCTGTATGCATTGTTCCTCTGATTAAAGCCAGGTAGAGAAAGCACCTGATGTCGAACACCTCCCAGTGATTTTCTCCTCCCAGTTACAAACTCCTTTTATGGGCCTCAGGAGTTGAAAGCAGTCAATTTGTCCAAATGGACCATGCATCAAATAAAAAAGTTGAAACTCTGAGTGCAGGTGGTTTTAAAAAAGGATAATATACTTTATTAAAAAAAAACTACTCACATTCCATTGGTAAAAAAATAAGCTTTTGATAAAAACGATTTTGCAAGCAGCCACACACGCTGTATGCAATCGTTCAGCTCTTATGCTCCACCCTACGTTATGTCAAGGGGCGTAACTTCATCAGGGGTGTGGAGACAGGAGGAAGAGCGAGTATATACTGTATTGACACTGTGGCACTTTTAACCCTTCATCCAGCTTATGACACAAAGCAAGTACAAAATGAGCACAAAAAACTATATATCACCGAAAAATAGTCCTGCAACAAAAGACAGGGCTAGAATGGTGAAAACTTTCTGTTGCTATAAGACACAAACACTACTAATCATTGCATGCCATATGAAAAAAACCTCTAGAAGGAATAATAAGAGAACATGTTGTTCTGAGCGATAATGTGAACTAATCCTGTTCATGAATCAACTAAACTAACCTTATATGTGAATAAAACTGTGTGAGTCCCTATATAGACAAATATACAGGTGAAACTCGAATAATTAGAATATCATGCAAAGTTCATTTATTTCACTAATGCAACATAAAAGGTGAAACTAATATATGAGATAGACTCATTACATGCAAAGCAAGATAATTCAAGCCGTGATTTGTCATAATTGTGATGATTATGGCTTACAGCTCATGAAAACCCCAAGAACCCCAAATCCACAACCTCAAAAAAGTAGATTATTACATGCAATCAATAAAACAAGGATTGTACATAGAACAATATCGGACCTCTGAAAAGTACAAGCATGCATATGTACTCAGTACTTGGTTTGGGCCCCTTTTGCAGCACTTACTGCAATTACTTTTGCATGATATTCTAATTATTCGAGTTTCACCTGTATATCAAATATTGTGAACTCACAAGTGTTGTGGGGTATGAACCACCATAACTATAAGAAGTGAAGTGAACTGATAAAGAAGATTGTCATCACATTGTTCATCAAATGAAATTTTAAATTATATAAAATTAAATCCTCAACTAATGTGAGAGCAGGAGTGAAGGTAGTGATAAACCACATACAACCCCTCAGTTGTATCTGATACTTTATAGTTTAATTCACACAGCACAACTCTTTCATTGTCAAATTGTATATTATATCTGATCTGATCACACAGATTCCTGCTGCTGCTTTGCTTGATTGGATTAGTGGCGCAAAGTCTTCTATTATATATTTACCCAAATATTCTCTAATTTCTATCCATCCTTTAGGGAGAACCACTTCACCCCTATAAAGTGAACTGGTATGGACCCCTTTCCAGGACTGCAGTTCCTCCATCCTGGAAAGCAGTGTTTTCACTCTTTCTGGCAAAGGTCAGACCGTGAGTAAACCAGTAGGACTGTTCTATCTAAATTAATGCCAGACTGGAGAATTATGGGGTGAGATTACCCCAATGTTTTATATCATATGGGGCTACCAGTATAAATAAATGTACATAGTTACATAGTATTTGAGGTTGAAAAAAGACATAAGTCCATCAAGTCCAACATATTGTGTGTGTTTGTGTGTATGTATAGGTCCCTGTGTCATCTCATTTTTAAGAGTACCTGTACCCCTGTACATTATGGTCACTCAGGAAATCATCCAAAAGCTTCTTGAATGATTCCACACTATTAGCTGAGATCACTGCCTGTGGCAGAGTTTCCAAACCCTAAGCGCTCTAACTGAGAAGAACCCCTTACGCCCCTTGTGTTGGAATTTTTTTCCACCGATTTTAGGTGGTGGCCTCTAGTCTTTGTTATGGAGTTAAGCGTAAAGAGTTTGTTGGTAATGTTGCTTTGACCATTGAACATCTTGTACATGAAAATCATATCCCCCCTTAATCTCCTTACTTCCAGCGTGAACATATTTAAATTTAGTAGCCGTGTCTCATAGTTATGGTCCTCCATCCCCTTCATGAGTTTGGTTACCCTCCACTGGACTCTTTCCAGCTCCAGGACATTCTTTCTGTGCACTGGTGCCCAAAACTGGACTGCATACTCCAGGTGAGGCCGAACCAATGATGTGTACAGACTCAAAATTATAGACTTGTCCATGCAAAACATTCCCTTCTTGATACAGGACAGGACTCTACTAGCTTTGCTTACAGCAACCTGGCACTGTAAGCTATTATTTAGTCTGTGGTCTACTATGAACTCCAAGTCTTTCTCCATTTCTGACATCCCTAGTTGCATACCCATAATTTTATAACCCATTTGCTTATTTTTAGTCCCAAAGTGCATAACTTTGCATTTATCGACATTAAACCTCATCTGCCATATAGTTGCCCACTCCCCTATTTTGTCCAGGTCCTCCTGCAATGTTATACCATCTTGGTCCGTTTCAATTAGCCTCACGATTTTTGTATTGTCAGCAAACATTTAAATATTGCTGTTTACACCCTCCCCGATGTCGTTAATAAACAGGTTGAATAGCATAGGGCCTAGCACAGAACCCTGAGGCACACCGCTCATGACACTAGCCCAGTCTGAAAGGGCGCCATTTATTGATACTCTCTGTACCCGTTCCTTTAACCAGTTCTCTATTCATGCACACACCCTACCATCTCTGCCCATAGACCTCAGCTTGTATAGTAAGCGTTTATGAGGTACCGTATCAAAAGCCTTTGAGAAATCCAGATATACCACATCCACAGACCTCCCTCCATCCAGATCTCTACTTACCCCCTCGTAGAAAGTTAGCAGGTTAGTTTGACAGGAACGGTCTTTCCTAAACCCATGCTGATTATCATTAACTATACCGTTATCCTGAACAAATTCAACCAAATAGTCCTTGATCATCCCCTCTAACAGTTTACAAACTACCGATGTAAGACTAACTGGTCTATAGTTCCCAGGTTGGCATCTTGCCCCCTTTTTGAATATTGGAACTACCGTAACCCTCTGCCAGTCAGTTGGGACTCTACCAGTCATGAAAGAGTCCTTAAAAATGAGGAATAATGGTCTTGTTATAACCTCGCTTAGTTCCTTAAGTATCTCGGGGTGTAGGTTATCTGGTCCCACTGCTTTATTTGCATTAAGTAGCTTTAAGTCTTTGTTGTATCCCAGTTTCCGTCAACCACTGCGGTATATTTTTTTGTTGAACTATGTGTTTTATCATGAACATTAAACCCGTCTTTTTCGTGAGTGTATACTGAGGAGAAAAAAGTGTTCAGCACCTCGGCCCTCTCCTTGTCATTTGTGACTAACTTCCCTTTTTCATCCTTTATTGGGCCTATCTGCTCCTTTCTCCCCTTTTGACTTGTTTGGTTTTTTTTTACTAACTGTGGCGATGTGCTTTTCACACTCTATTTTAGCTGCTCTGATTACTTGTTTGCATCTTTTATTCCATTCTTTATAGTTATGGAATGCCAATGTTGTCCCCTCCATCTTATATTTTCTAAATGCCACTCGCTTTTCCTTGATGTGTTGCTTTACATTTATGCTTAGCCATACAGGCTTAGTTTGCGATATTTTACTTTTATTACCTAAGGTATATGTGACGGACCCCCGTACTCATGATGAGTATGTCCGCCGCTGTCTTCTTCCTTGCTGAGGAGATATTGGAACCCGCTGATCTGTAGCTCCCAGTTTCCCCAGTCACTAGCCAAGGCTTGAGTGTAGGGTAAACAAACTCTGCTTTATTGAGCAACTGCACAAACTTATATACAGCAAGTGATGAAATCAGAATATAATCCCATCACATCCACCCTCCCCACCCAGACCATCGGTCTGCTCAACACCACAGGTGTCCACCTGCTAACGAGCTCCAGACAGCCATATCAGGAGCCTGGCCAGAATGTCATTGTTCTGAGCTCCCTCAGAGTACAATGGGAGATAACGAGGGATGGTGCTGATAGTCTTTCCCTAACCAGGTCACACAGCATAACGCACTCAAACATAACTCAATACCAATACACATTTAACTTAACCAATACACATAAACTGATCACCATGTCGTCACAGTATACACTTGGCAATGGCAATATGTAATGTGTTTTTAAAACATTCCCACTTTTGGTCCGATTTTAGTTTGTGAAATAAGTTTTCCTATTTGATGTCCCCCACTAGGTGGCACAGTTTATCAAAGTTAGCCCTTCTGAAATTTAGGGTTCTTGTCCGACCAGCCTGCTTCCCTTTCCTGTGTCCAATATTGAAAGTATTCACATTGTGATCACTGTTATCCAGTGTCTCCCCAATTACAATATCCTCAATTATGCTCTGCATTATTAGTAATGATTAAATCTAGGATGGCATTTTTCCTAGTTGGAACCACAACCATCTGCTCCATGAAATTGTCACGCAACATGTTCAGCAAGCGGCCCGCCTTTGTCGATCCTGAGGTACCATTAACCCAGTTTATGTACGGGTAATTGAAGTCACCCATCACGACTACATTGCCCTGCTTCCCAGTTATTTCTGTTTGGGAGTGTAGATGAGCCTCCTCCCCTATATTTGGTGGTTTATAGCAAACCCCCACTATAAGTTTATGCCCAGCGTCCGTCATATCTAATTCTAGCCATAAGGATTCCATGTCCTCTCCACTATTTGACGTCCGGTATGTGCATTTTTAGATTATTTTTAACATAAATGCATACCCCCCCTTCTCCCCCTATGTCCATCTTGAACAGGTTGTACCCCTCTATATTAGTAGCCCAATCATGTATGCTGTTTAGCCAGGTTTCCGCTATTCCCACTATATCGAAGTTCTCTTTGCGCAACATAAGTTCAAGCTCTTCTAATTTATTAGCTAGACTCCTAGCGTTGGTGTACATACATTTAATTCATGTCTTGTTATGGGATAAACGTTTATTTCTTTCTTGTTTCCCACTACTTTTTTTGTTTGGCCTTGATATCGTTTGTTCATTCCTAATTATATTAATTTGGGCCATAGGGTGTACTATATTGTCTGAATTGACACTGGTGACTGGAGCGAGCCCACTATTTACTCCTTTATTATTTTCCTCTGTTTTATTTGGATTCATGTGTACTTTTTCTCTATTTAATTATTTATATAATTTTACTTTTATACCCCCCAATTATCTAGTTTAAAAGCTCAATTTTGTCATTGGTGCCGATGTACACCATGAGAGCTGGGTTGTGCCCAACCCCATCTAGTAATCTGTCAATTCATTCCGCAATGTGTCGAACACGCGCCCCCGGTAAGCAGCACACTGTTCGAAGCTCACGGTCCCGATGACAGATTACCCTGTCCGTTCGCTTGATGATGGAGTCTCCAACCACCAAGATCTGCCTCTCGTGACCCTCCATCCTGCTCCCATCCTCGCTGGAGCAATCACTCCCCCCTGCGGATAGAGGAGGCTCCAGCAGTGTCCCCCCTGAACTATTATCCACAACATTCTGCAACCTGGCATATTTTTTGGGGGGTGAATCAGTTCATGGCTGACCTCTCTGGCCTGTGTAGGCACGAATCCTAGCACCGGCCCTGGACTAATACCAGAACCTTTGGAAATAGAAAATATGGTTTTACTACAAAGAAGTGGTTCCCCTGTAAAAACAGGGCATTTTGACAAGTACTTGTAATTGTCAAAATGCCCTGATGTTTGCACTATGTTTTTTTTTTCCCACTTACCTTTGGTGCGGGAGAACAGCGGCGAGTCAGCTCTGGTCCGGTGGGAGGAGCTCCAGGTGGGGTCCTAATTTAGCTGGCCGGCAACTGCCTGAGGTGCCGCGCGTGTCGGGATCCTCTGGCAGTCGCCGGCCAGCTAAATTAGGACCCCACCTGGAGCTCCTCCCACTGGACCAGTGCTGACTCGCTGCTGCTCTCCAGCACCGAAGGTAAGTGGAAAAAAAAAACATAGAGCAAACATCGGGGCATTTTGACAAGTACAAGTACTTGTCAAAATGCCCTGTTTTTTCCGCCCTCACTCTGCAGCGCCGTCAGGTGGCCGCCTGACTTGCCTTACGGTAGCGCCGGGCCTGTATCAGTCTTCAAAAATAAACACCATCTGATAAATTGTTTGTACATTGTAAGAACATTAAATACACATTGGCATGGGAAGTTTTACAGAAATGGTTATGCTTAGTGTAAGTATATTAGAAAAAGATTTATACTGGGGCCATGTGAAAAAGAGAAGCAATTACAAGTTCTCCACAGGAATTTTTATTTTCTACATAAGAAAGATATTTTATCTTCTCTCTCTGACATTTTGTATCATTTTTTCTTTCATTGACCTAAACAAAATGTGCTTGATACTTTATTAGAACCATTTTCTAAGCTATTAATCAATTCAAATGTCAATCAAACAAAATCTTCATAATACCTCATTTTCATTTCAAAGGCTCGTTTGCAGTCTTAATTCTTGATGTGAAGGGCTTTCTGACAACGATTTATGCATTGCATTGGATTTAAAAAAAAAAAAAGATTAATTTTCTGTGGATTTTCAGAGCCAAATACTTTGCTTCATAGATAATAAAATATGGGTTTTATAGAGCACTTTGCTTTAGGTCCCCTCTTGTGAATAATTATTTGGAAGATTTTGTCTAGAAATTATTTCTTATAGCAAAGAAATGTTCACAAATGCCTTAAATTAAAAGGGCATATTCACTGTGAATAAATGATTGTCCTATATTTTATCTTTCAGAGGGAATTCTTTATTAATTTCTTACTTGAATGTTATCTTGCTGTAAAATCTTGTTACAAATAGTAAAGTAATTGCATAATTAAGCCTGCAAATGTAAAAGACTGAGGAGAGTGAATTAGTTCTGTTAAAACCTATAAATCAAAGCTTAAACAAACAGTATGACATTTCAAATCTCACTTTATTATGTTCATTCTCTGCTTAATATACAGGGAGTGGGATTTATCAAAACGGGAGCAGACAAAAACTGGAGCAGCTGTGCATGGCAACCAATCAGCTTTTCTTTTTCATTTTGAAATCTTCACAACAACAAACTAAAGAGAGAGGGTTATTGGTTGCTGGGTTGCTGTGCACAGCTGCTTCAGTTTTTGTCTGCTCCAGTTTTGATAAATCCCCCCAAGTATATTTAAAAGAGAACTATGGGGTAACCTTTTTTCCCATAGTTCTCTTTAGGGTCATGGGAGGGCATATACTAAGGTCCTCCCGTGACCCAAAGCTCAGTATATAGTGAGCTGTTGCCGGCTATATACTGAGAGCGCCACAGCTGGGACAGATCCCGACAATAGCGTCAAGATCCACCCAGCTGGCTGATTGACAGGGGGATCTGCCTATCTAGAGGCAGAGCCAGCTGTGCCCACACCCTCCCCCATCTGTTTCTCCAGTCAGTGCTGGAGGAGTGGAGAGGGGAGGGGGGGAATCCCTGTGGGGAGCAGTGGATGACAATCACCACTCTCTGCAGGGAGATGATCAGGAAGTTAGCAAGAAATGGTATGTGTTTGCTCATTTCCCGATCAATAGAGCCGACGTTTGACCGTTTCAATGTTACACGTCGGCTCTAACTATGAGGATGAGTGTAAATCACTCACCTCATAGTTCTCCTTTAAGTAAAAAGGGTGTATATACTGTATCATTAAGGTTCCGTTCACATCAATGCCATGCACTAGCTTGTGCAATTCCGCGAAGGATCCCGCATCACATGTTGCAATATTAGGTGCACTGTGGTGCAATCAGAGGTGTGTTGTATTGCACCACATCCCATGGCTATTACATGCGATGTGGTACAATTCGATTCAAAGAAAAAGGTGCACATACTTCTTTCAGTGCAATTTAGCAATAGTAGGCAGCCCATTCAAATTAATTGACTGCCTACCACAGCGCTCCACAAGTGCACTCTGCATCACCTCTGCATTTCAGAGGTGTGAATGAGGGTGAAAGTGGGGGAAGGACAAAGATGACAACAGAAGGAGTAGCACAAAATGAAGAGAGGGCACAGATGTGCATAGAGGGCAATGTCTGAACACCATGTCAGAAAAACATTAGCAAAGACACTTTCTGCCAGTGGCAAATAATATGAAATCTTTTAAACTGAAATGGGTACCCCACTCCAGACATTAGCACAATTTACCTCAATACTCAATACTGTGAGGGCATACTAATCCAACACTCCTGCTGCCCATGCCTACTTACAATAACTTAATTGACGGAAGGGGGCCTGGGTCAGCAAATGGAAGGACAGCATTGGCCTATAACCAAGACAGCATAAGCCCTTTAACAATGACAGCAGTCTCTACTACTCATGAAAATTGTAGTAGCCATATCACCCCCATTAAGCCCTAGGAGTCTGGGCATGAAGAATATTTGACCACAAAATGTAGTTGCAAAAAAATGTATCTTAAAACACTGGAAAAAAATTACTTAACCCGTTAAGGACAAAGGCCTTTTTTTTTTTGCTTACATGTTATAATCCGCATTTTAAGACTGAAACCCCCTGAAACTGATTACTTCAAACCCCCAAACATTATATTTTTTTTTAAAGCCGTCATAGGCGTTTAGCAAAGGTTTTCTCTATGTGGCTGCCTCGGCTGAGGCCGCCCTGTGTTTTGTCTGAAACATTTACTCACAAGCAACTTTAACCTGGCACATTCAACCAACATAAATACATGTAGAGTCTCTTATCGGGGAGAAAAAAGAAAAAAGAGACTTCATGGCTTCAGTAAAGGCTTGCATATATAACAAATAGAAAAGCCGAGATAAGGTTATCTCCTGAACCCATTACAGCCATCATCAAGTTTTCGTTACACCTGACGGCAACTTCAGCTTCGATTTTTGGATCTCCGTCCAGGAAAAAGGATATCAAATCACTCCACGTTGTGGTGAGATCCCTGATACAAGGGAAATATCTCTGATACCAGGTATTACCATTGAGAATATTAAGGCTTCCCCAGGGCGTGCCTTTACATTGTTTTCCATAACACTGTTAAAAAATAATCAGCTGAATGCAGCTATATATATGTTTGTGTGTGTGTTTTGATACCTTTTTCATATGTTTGTTATACATCTTTTAGCATCTCTATAATAAATATTTTTATAAATATCTGTTGCATACTTTGAAGGAATGGTGGGATCCCTTTTGGGGAAAATTTTATTTTTTGCTAATATATATATATAAACAGGGGACCCTCCTTCACAATAACCTGTGCGGTTTTACACTTTACTAAACCTTCCTTTCCCCATATATATGTCTGTTTGATGATAATAGCGCCCTGATTTTATTTTACAGCCAGCGGCTGTCTGCATTATGTAAGTTTGGTATTTTGCCATGGCGGGAAATGTATTCTTGATGCTATGTAGTGGTGGGAGGGGGTCTGGTTTTATACGCATTATGTTTGTCTATTTAAAGGTGATGGTATTTATGAGCAAGGTGTGCGATCACCACAATTAACTAAAATGGCTGGTGAGAGACAGCTAATTATAAAAAATTATACACAAACTTTAAAAACACTTAAAAAAACATATTTATGATCTATCACACTTAAAAAAAATGTGATAGATCATAAGTATGTTGTTTTTTTAAAAGTGTTTTTAAAGTTGCACATGTCTACTTTGCTTATGACATCATTGGAGTGCTAAAAGTCCATGGTATATGGATCCTGGTGTCCTAATCCCCCCAAAATAGGCCTGTTTTTTTCTACATATTAGGAATTGCATATGATTCTTTTACATTCATATCTAATCAGCAAAATAGATCAGCAGCAGACAGCACCAGCAGCACATTCAACACTTCAGAACCCATTATCATTTAGCTCTTCCATTGCCAAAGCATTTACATCCTAAGTCTATAACACTGCATGTATTTGCTACTGTATAGTCCTTTTTCTTTTTAAAAGTATATTACAAAGCAATCAGGTTAAGGAATGCTGTAATTTTGTAGTGTGTACCAATAATACATTACACTAATTCACTGTTTAAACAGCAATTTCTTTCAAAGACCTTCATTATCATATTGTGAACAATTATTACAGAAAGTAGGAGTAGTGTAGCCAGTGCTTTGGTAATGAAAGTAAGACAATCATGAAAATATGTACAGTTTTGCTTTTTTCCAACAAAGCCTCAGGGGACTAACTACCCATAAAGTGTTATTATGCCCTAATGATCCATCTCCTTATAATTTAACCACAGTTCACTACAGGAGAAAATGTTAAGTCTAGAAGAGACCTATTTAAATCTTAGAAATCAAAACCCCATCATTGAGACTCATTTAAGCAAAGAACATTAAAAAAATGTTTATACCTAGTCATTTTATACATTCATTTTTGGACAGAATGAACATACTGTATTATGGATTTATCTATTTATCTTTAGGTTACATTTTAAAGTGACCATTTTTTTATGGTATTTACTGTATGTGTATAAAAATTCCTGTGAACTCTAAAATATTAGCTGAAGCAGCACATTTGTGGATTGCAGGAAACCTTACAGAGATATGAAAATGGGGAGGTGCCCCATCACGCTTTCTGCCCTAGAGTGACAATGCTGCTCCCCTTTTATAATTACAGTACAGTAACTGAGCATTATCCCTCTAAGGCTAGCCATACACCTATCAATTTATTTTGTTCAACCCACAGGACCCCATTCCTGCATCAACACAAACAGTGTGTCGATCAAGGAATCCCGCTGTTTACATTGTATCCGGCGACACCTATCAGAATACCCAATCAAAGTGGGCAGCTCATTGGCTGCTGGCTCTGAACGGTCGAAATTTTTCCAGCAGGCCCCTTCGATCAGCTGATCGAGGACTGCCAGCTGAAAGGGAGCTGACAGCCCCACACAATGTGTGAATTTCTGCCGATACATTGAAAACCGGCTAAAATTTGACCTGTGTAAATAAAGAAACAAAAGGCTGATAAAAGAAAACAAATGTATCCATCAGATCAAGGAATAGTAAACTACAATATACAGTATATATGTTGTATTCTTGGGCTTATATCCACTTACATAGTGAGCAGGACTTAGAGGCGCAGGGAAGTCTGGCAACATCCTGTCAACTTCGGTGACCAAGTAGTGCTGAGTAAGGGCTACTAAGCCACCAACCTGTGAACTGTTGTTTGTGTCTGGAGGACATTGTGCTTATGTATTTAAATGACTACTTTACACCGAGACCCATCACTACTTCAAACCAGAGACCGAACCAAAGCAAAATAACATGTTTAGATGGACAGTGCATGGGAAGATGGGTCACATACACTCATTCAAGTATAAATGGAAGTTCCGAGTGCTGGCATCAGAGAAAATCATTAGTGGACAAAGTCCACTCAGGTGCACATCAGTGCCCCCCTGGTTGCCATGTCTTTAAAAAGACTTTCTATGAGAGCAGGCACTCACTTGGTAATAAAGGCAAACTTGCCATTCTTACTGTCTCTCCAAATCATGTGACCTATCACACATTTACACATAAATGTACACATAAATAGCCAAATAGCCTCAGGATACAGCAAAAGTGAAAGGATAAAGGTGGACTGAGCTCCATCGAAACGTTGATAATAAAAATGCTGATGCATTGACTTATCCCCGCTGCAAGACCTGTGAGTGCCTTTATATTTATTTAGGATATTTATATACTGTATATATTTCATGACACCAACATGGCAGCATACGAATGGGTAGGCTCCGCCCCTCACCCAATCACAGGACTAGTTATACTATAAATTAGGCAACCGTTCTTTTTTCTGTCCTTACTGATCAAGCCATTTATACTAACAATATTTGGGATTTTTACCCCCACCTTGCTGGTTTCTACTGGCCTGCAGCACAGGTTCAGCCTCTGCTGTTGCGAAGTTCCCTTTGTTTAGGTGGCTAAATGCAATCTTACAAGGAAAGCCTCCCCCATAACTTGAGAGTTTTTATGCATTTTGGTGCATTCCATTGCGATCAGATGCAGCTAAAATAGGGCAAACAGTATGTTTTCTGATTGTGTCAGAACTGACTGCACTGGTGTAAACAGAGAACCAGAAATCCCCCTGGAAAGCATTGTGACGTGATTTGATGCAGCTGCCAAATGGACTGGACTGCATCACAACTGCATCTGGTGTGAACTTGCCCTCAATGGAATGGCCATTCTAATCCATGTGGAAGCACTGCCCCAGAGGTACAGGACACTGCTATCCCCAGGGCCAGTTCAGAAAGCTCTGCAGTGTGCAAATTAAAGTATCTGCTGCTGGAGCAGAAAAAACTGCTGACTTTGCTGCTGCTTCCATTCCAGCTTATAGAATCAACTCAATTCCGTGACTTTATGGCCTGTGCTATACCACAGTGGCAGGTACCCAGTTGCCATTATTTTGAAGAGAAAGCCATCTCTGCCCTCAACCAGCATGTGAAATGTAATCTGTCTGTATCACTGGACCATGCTGTTAGCAGTAGGATGGGGCATACAGCTGGAGCTGGTGATAACACCACATGTCTTGTCTGATTGTGAAAGTGCAGTCAACTGTATCTCCTCCTCCTCACTGGCCTCATCCTCTGACTCACTGGAATCAAAAGTCTCCACAAGGACCCAGTGCATATGTAACATCCTAGGCACTGCCATGCTGGGTTGCAGCTTGTATGCCTGGTAGACAGGAGCCACACTGGGTGAGAGTTGTTTGCGGCTCACCAGGCCAAGAGGTAGCTGACTCCATGCCATCTTCAGACAGGCAAGGTCTTATATGACTACGGCACAAACCTGTTGGCTGCCTTTCGCCTGAGAAAAATCACATATACTGTATATCTTGAGTGGCACAAGTCCTCATCCTGGTGGTGCAGCAGTTCATCATACAGTACCCTTGCTTCCAGGAAGTCCTTTTGTCAGGCCAGAAGGGTTTAAAGTTACTTTAGACTGTTATCCGTGGCCAGTGTTTACCTAGTAGAAATGCAGCGTCACCATAAGCTACCTGCCAACTGCCTCATGTGTGACACCCTGACGCGCCGGAAAGCAACATTAGCCATGCTATACAGGCTTAATTCTCCCTTTCCTCCTTTACCTATTTCTCCTCCTCATCACCCCCCCTCCCCTTCCTCCTTTACCTCTTCCTTTTTAATTTCCTTTTTCTATGTGCCCCTGAATCATGCATGTTAAAGAACCAAAAACAGACTCCTTCCTCCAGTTCCTGGCTTGGGCAGCCCCACTAGTAGCACATTCATAAATTAATTTAAATCCCCCTTATTTCCTTCCTTCCTTTAATGTCACTTTAACCAGATGCTAAGGCTATGCTAAGACACTGAGGGGTATTAACAAAAAGTAAAACATTGTCCAGCAGCAGGAGCATAGCTTATGTTGGGCACCCAGGGCACATGCCCCACATGTCCTGTTAGTGCCATGAAAAAATTAGGAAAGTGACCCAAAAAAGGTATGTGATGACTGTTAAAAGAGAACTGTGGAGTAACCTTTTATCCCATAGTTTAACTAAGGGTCACGGGAGGACATATGCTAACGTTCTCCCGTGACCCAAAGCGCAGTATATAGCGAGCTATTGCTCACTATATACTGAGATTGCCGCAGCCGGGACGGATCCTGACAATACTGCCGGGATCCACCCAGCTGCGTGAGTGTCGGCGGGCTCTGCCTATCTAGAGGCAGAACCAGCTGTGCACGCCCCCTCCCCCGTCCATTCCTGCACTCACTGCTGGAGGATCGGAGTGGGGAGGGAGGAATTCCTGCGGGGAGTCAGTCACCGCTCTCTGCAGTGAGATGATCGGGAAGTGAGCGAGTGGCATTATGCGTTCGCTCACTTCCCGATCCATAGAGCAGACCTTTGATAGTTTCATTGTCACAGGTTGGCTTGAACCATGAGGTTGAGTGAAAATCCTTTACGTACATGTCTCTCTGGGGATCTTTGCTGCTTCTTTCTCTTTTGTCTTTCAGGATAGAAGCTACATGCTGTTGCTAGTAGGATTAACGTCAGTTGCTGGGCAAATTGTCAATCAGCTGAGCACAGGATTGGTGACAAATTGTTGGTGGGAAAACAACTGGCCAATGAGTGTAAATGCTCACCTTTGTAGTGACTCCTGTCACTGGGCAGTGTCAGCAATTACCTCAGAACTGGCAGTTGGACTCACCTCTGGATTATCTTCAGCCTTCCTTTTTGATCTTTTGACCTGCTCTCTGCCCACCCTCTACTTTTCTCTACTTTGCATTGTCAATCTTTACAGGGTAATGTCACTTACTTTGTGGGTGGACAGTCGCTGGTAAATGGTAATTTGGTTGCAGTAAGGTATTGATTAAGTCTTGATAACTAATCATGGTGGTCTGTTAATGGTTAACAATGGTTCTGCATGGTAATAAAGGTTAAGTCTATTTCTTGGTTAAAATTGACTAAAACCCAATAAAGGGGCTGCGGCCTATAGTTTTTTCTTTATTTAGGTTTATTGTTATGGTACGATGAGTGTTAATGGGGTGTACAATCCCATGCCAAGTGCCATGGGTCCTGCCACCACAACCTCCCATCACTGCAGCAGCCAGCATTTCTTCCTACCATGCTAGCTCTCAGGAAAATAGAATTTAGAGTCCGAGGAAGCTTTCCTTAGTTCCTCATCAGCTGTAATATGTCACATGACACAGGTTGAGAGGGAGCCTGGGAGGAATCCCTTTGCTTGCCAAGCTGCATCTGAGGTCTGGTGTGCCTAAGGGAAGGAGGGGATAATTGTCCGTGGGGCAGGTCCAGTGATAAGGGAATACAGGTAGCCTCTGGAGCATTCAGTTTTGTTAAGGCCTAAAAAATAAAAAATAAAAATGTCATGTTGTTTATCACTTGCCAGTGGGTTTGTAGAAGTTATTTTAAAAATGAACTTCAACACCAGGCCCAGTCCACCTATAAATTGGATCTGCATAGGCCCCCAAAAACTGTCATCATTTATATGTACTGCGCTTTCAATGACAGTATGAGTGTTTGAAAACAGTGCTTGAAACTCAAAAGTTAGATTGCTCTGAGATTTTGTTGGCCGCTACTTGTCTGCGTTATTTGTAGTCCATTTATCACACATTTTTCCCATTACAATACTGATTTATTTTATTGCCTTGCACATGGGAGAGGAATATGGCAGGTTAGTTCAATGGTATCACAATTTCATTTAATTTGCACTCCACTTGTTGTAAACAACATGGTCTGATGTAGAGTAATTTAGCTTGTTGAATCAAAATGATACAATTATTTCAAGAATAAATGGTATACACTCACTATGCCTTCTCATTCCTGCTGTTATTCCTGTTCTTTAAGATGGCAGAACAGTTAATTTTTATTTAACAATTGTAGATAGGCTGTTCTAAATTTATGTCAACAGAGGGTATGTTGAATAACAAAAAGGGAACTACATTGTACATTATGTGACAGCTGTGTATAATCATGAAATATACTTTTTTACTATTCTCGGTGTTGAGGTAATTTAAACTTATGTAAGCATAAGCTGCAAAATGATAATTAAAGAAGAACTCTGGGCAGAATTTTTATTAGCCCTTGCAGTGGGGCTACCCTTGCATTGCAAGGGTTAACTGCTCGTTTTGGTCTAGGGAGGTAAATAAAAAGTCATACTCACCCAATCCTCCGAGCTGGCTTGCTCTTAGACCAGTCCTTGCAGCCTCACTCCCCCTCTGCTGCGCCGGTCTAAGGATCCTCAAGTCGTTATGTTCTATACAGTGTAAAGGACGTGAGGACACCGAGGGACATACCACCGCTGGAGGGTAAAGGGAGACAGGCAGGAGGGATCACTGTCACAGTCGGCCAGCTTGGTGGATTGGGTAAGTATAACTTTGCTATTTTCCTCCCTAGGCCAAAATGAGCACTTAACCCTTGCAGTGCGGGGGTAGCCCCACTGCATGGGTTATTAAAAATGTTGCCCTGAATTCATCTTCGTCTTGTTTAACTTTTTTTAAATGTTTCTTTTGTTTTCTGCTTTGTATACTGTATGTTGAAAATGTAACAAGGGCAACCCCGCAAAGGGACCTTGCATGTATAATGAGACCTTAGTTTAGCTCTACTTAGTGTTTATGTGGACCAGGGCAAGTCATGCTACTGTACATTCCAAGAACCAAAGTGTAGTGATGAGCAAATCTTTAAAAGGAAACTTGTACTAACATAAATATGAAGGTTGCCATTGAAAAACTCCTTCTAAAACAAACTACGGTAGTTGCTTGGTCCTCTGGTCTTTCTAGACTTTTGGCTATATCTCTGGTATAAAAAATACAATCTAACGAATTGTAGTCACGTCAATGTGAAATATTACAAAATAATATTTTGTAACAAAAGAAAATAAAATGTGTTTTTGACAGCATGTATATTTAACACTGCTTTTACAAAGATGTCAAATTTGGATAACTTCTTTTAAGGTGATATGACTATGCTTTGGAATGCTATGTCTAGTGTAGCAAATTGTTTATATCAGGGCTCAAAATTTCAGGTCCTGAGCTACTAGCCAGGCCTTCGAAGTGTGCTTGAAAAAAATGTCTAGTTGAAGGACTTGATAGAGTTTCCACTCTTCAATTCACGGATATGGTTGCCAAGTTGTCTAAGATATACCAGTTTTATGGTCTATTTCCTATTAATAACACTGGCAACAAATTCAGAACAGTAAAATACTGGCCAGGTGGCAACAGTGTCCACAGATAACATCCACACAGAAGCAAGCTATGATGCTTTGCAACCTTCTATCATTGCCACTGCACTGTACATGATGCACTCCCTGCCCTCTAACTTTGCTAGGGGAAGGGGATGGGAGAAGCTGGAAACAAGTTGGAGTTCTGACTAGACCACCAGCAGATATGAGTGTTGCATATGTACTGTATATACAAGTGTGCTGGAGCATAATGAGGATAGAGGTTTGCCTGACAGAATATGTGAACTTATAACTAGCAGTAACCAGCATACAGCATACATTTAAAGTGGCCTGTGCAGCTATGAAACATCGCCGAGGACAAAGGACAAATACAGCAAAATAAAAAAAGTTTTTTTTTAACTGTTCCCTACTCTACCCAAAGCTAAATAAATAATTTTTATCTAGGAATACTCTTTAGCTCAACTATACAGTATATTCATAAGGATATGTCGCACTATTTCGATGAAGAAATGTACAACCCAGGCTTTTCAAGTAGCAAAATGGTGCATATCTAATAAATTGTTAAGTTTCTTAGAGGATGAGCGCACATTTTTTAGTCTTCTCACAAGGAGTTTGGTAATATTAACCTTTATAGTGATATTAAAGTCAAAAAGGTCTTTAAGCTATTTCAAATGCTTATTAAATTACTTACAATGGATGCTGATCCTTGATGTTTAATAGTTTTAGTTTCCTGCAGAATCAGATGGTCCTCTGAGCACTAGCCCTAATATCCTGTATAAGGGTGGCTAGGGAGCCACCCTTGTGTGTGCTAGTAAGGTGGGTGTCTCCACACACACAGGCACAGAAAATCACTCCTAGCATCCTGCTCCCCACTTCTCCCATCTCCTTGTTAGTAGATGGATAGTTACTGGAGACATTTCCCCTCCTTGATCTTGTACTGGACTTAGGAATTTTAGGTTAACCAAGCTAAGAGTGTTGGTACCAGCTTTTTAGAAACATAATGACTGTAAGTGCTTGGGGAAAAATGTAAAGAAATATTTTGCTGGAAAATATATATTTGCTTAATCTTGATTTATTATTGACACAAAAGTTTGAGATTTTAATACTACTTTCAGCTCATGCACAGCCCACAGCCCCCGTGTTTCATCAAAATCTCATCAAGGCTGCGTGCTGGGGTGAAGATGGTAGGTGCACACCCTCTCCCACAGAAAAATAATAGCTGCTGCTGTCTATATCTTAACTTATTTTCTCACTGGCAGATCTCACTCTTCACCACTTTGTCAAGGTTAGTTGGGTATCCATACGATAATAAAAAAAACTAATTTTCCTACTGTATGATAATCACTGAAAATCCATCTCTGAGCAGGATCAGGTATGAAAAAAAGCATCTGGCAGTATGCAGTGACTCGTGGCAAGCACTATATAATACTGTACATAGTTTGAATTTGAGTTTAAAATTTTGCAAGTGGCCTCATAGAAGAAGAAAACATGCCCAGTGACTCCCCGGTCATTTGAGTTTGATAACCTTGTATCTAGGTAAAACCTTTTATTTGTCTTGTTTAGAGTGGTTAGAACCCTGTCACGCTCTATTGCTGCTTATATACCTGTTAGGGAAGCACAGTCTTTTTATTGGTCCTGGAATGTACAGGATAATGCCATATTTACAGTTGTCACTGGAATAGACTAAAATTACTAATCATACAATGCTAATTTCAGCATCCTGCTCCTAAAGGGGAAAGTACGGTAACATCTTTTTAACAACATTAGACAAGCATGAAGAATGACTGCTGCCCTGTTTCAGTTTATCATTTACTGTCTAGTTTGGAAAAGGGATGTTGTTTCAGAAAGGATAGAGAACCTAGATTTGCTTAATAGCCATGAATAATAAATGTACATTTCTACCATGTTAGATGCACAGCTCTGAATATTTCACTAATTAAGTATTTTACATCTCATGATTTTTTAAAGCCTATATTCAGCCAAAACTTTGTTTTTAAGTTTTAAATAGAGAAAATACCACTGCCAATATTTTAGTGCTGTCTATATCACTCCCATTCCAATTCCCCTATCACCAGAGCATTTAGTAAATTTATGACATACGTTATTGAGGAAAAGATGGTGAAAGATAACACGAAGGCAAACTCAATAGTGCAATCCACTGCCCTTAAATGGTGGAGACGGCCAAATGTTGCTCTCAATGCGCGACACCAAGCATTCAGCATCCCTCTACTCTCACTTTTTTTTCTCATGCAGCTCTCACACATTTGACTTAAGATGGCCACACACCCTGCAACCTGATAGTACAACCTACTTTAGATCTACAATTGTTTAGAATAAAAAAAGCAATCTGACTGCATTCAAGTTGAATGAGTTGTTTAAGTTGGGCTTATGCCACATCATTTTGGTAGATCTAAAGTAGAATGAATAGAGATTACACAATCAGATTGTATAGTGTGTGGCCATATTTAGCCACTGATTGTATGACCTACTTCAGATCTATCAACAATTGTGTAAAATTAAAAAAAAACTATCTGATTGCATTCAAGTTGAATGAGTTGTTTAGGTTGAGCTTATACTACATCATTTATATAGATCTATAGTAGAATGAATAGAAATTTTACAGTCAGATTGTATAGTGTGTGTGGCCATCTTTACCACTAATTTAATGTCTTCTAAAACAGTTACTTTTAGGGCATGCCAACTGTCAAGGCTTACCTGTATGCTTATTTCAGCTCTCAACCAACCAAACTTACAAACCCACAAATGGCTGCTTTCATAGCTGATCACATGTGTAGCATCATGACAAATGCAATCCAAATAGAGGCTAAGATGGCACATTATTTGCCTGTAAGGGATAGGAGGGTGTAATTCCGCTTAGAGATCCTCCAACACTGGCATCTCTAAGCGAACACATACCGACGCTCGCTCACGTCTCGATTATCTCCCTGCAGAAAGCCATGACTGTCACTCACGGCTCCCTGCAGCGCTGACTGGCGGAACGGACGGGAAAGGGTGTGGGTACAGCTGGCTCTGCCTCTAGATAGGCAGACCCAGCTGTCAATCACGCAGCTGGGTTGATCTCGACAGTAATGTCGGGATCCGTCCCAGCAGCGGCGGTCTCAGTATACAGCGAGATGTAGCTCGCGATATACTGAGCTTTGGGTCACGGGAGGATGCTGTCTATGTCCTCCCGTGACCCTGTGGAGAACTATGGGAAAAACACTTACCCCATAATTCTCCTTTAACAGGAACACAGAGCTATTTCCCCTGTCAATGTCACTGCAGCTGCAGCAAATGCCAGAGTATGATTGTTACCACAAAAAACATCCCATCCTAACTGCTATCCAGAGTGGACAAAATTAGTCTTGGTTAAACCCTTGTGTGTCTACATCTTTATTGCCAAAGAACTGAACCTGCAAGTCTATGCTCAAATGTATAAAATTAAATATAAAACATGATAAATTAAATGTGCATTTAAGAGTGTTATTGTGAATTAACACACACAGACGTGTCTGATATTGTTTCAGTTAAGTACTATATGAATGTGCACACCTCATGTGATTCCTTGAAACTAACTGGATTTGGTTCAAATATGAGCTAGTTACAGTGACATCTGCATATTGCTTTGTCAAAGAGACCCCATCACTACAAATGGCTTGTTCATACTAGGCGCAAAAGGCTGCACTGATCTGCATTAAACAATGTAGGCTCAACACAAGGGCAAAGAAAACAGTTGTTTACTATATGCGCTGTTCACACCATAAAGATGCGCTGAGGTGCGTTACATAAAAATGCAGCATGCCTGCATTTTGACACAGCACAACACATGGCGCCATATGCCAATGTACTACATTTCTGATTAGAAAGCCAAATTATGAATGCCATGTGGCAATTTTCTTGCTATTTCTAACGTGTGCAACACATTCAGGTAGTTCTTGTGTTTTACATTCTGGTACTATGGCTGCAAAAAAATTAATTTTTTTATTGGTGATAAGGAAAGTAGAAGTAATAGGGCTCTATAATGTTGGCTTATTATTATTATACAGGATTTATATAGCACCAACAGTTTACACAGCAATTTACAAAATATGAACAGTACAGTTACAATACAATTTCAATACAGGAGGGTTAAGAGGGCCCTGCTTGTGAGATCTTACAATCTAGTAAACTATGTTTAAGTATTACCGTATATTGCAGACAAATTACTGTCTGAGGCAATTCGGCAACAGATTTATATACACCTTACCAACAGTTACATTAATCTGTCGCAAGTTGTGCCATTTGATGCACGGATGGGAAACTGATTTCTACTGAGTCTATGACACTCTATGAATTCCAGGGCCGCTGTTCAAAATGTTGCTTCCCCTCTTCAATCAAGGCTCTGCAATGCCTGCAGACTGGAATGTTGTTACTTACAAGATCGACATGAAACATTAACATCCCTTATCCAGCGTTTCTTTTTTACTAGTTAGAAAGTAAAACAAAGCAACCTCCACTTCGTTGTCTATTAACCCGGCCCCAAACCAGCCCATCCAGCTCCCAATAGAATACATGTGCATGTAGTTATACAAGTTGTGTTATGATCCTGTCAGTCCTAGTCCCGCCTACTGAGTTTTCTCTCCTTCCTGGTTCTCAGTCACACACATTCTCTGTGCACAGATTGATTCACAAGTTTCCTATTTACAGACTTCCTTCGACTTTCACATGGAGCAGGAGCAGACAAGCAACAATAAAAACATGACACTGGAAGATCTCCTCTCCTTTTCCAACTTCCAGAAACTTTGTGCAAATGCTTCTGACTATGGCTATGGAGGCACTATCAATGATATGAGAAAAAAAGAGTTCAGCAGGATTGGAGGTAAAGATATTTAATATGTTCTAAAGGTGATCAGAGTGCAGCAGCTGAAAAACTGACTGAACTAGTCAGATTATACCGCTTGCATGTTTTCTGACAGTGAGCCACAGTGCAAATTTATGAGAAAATATTGATCTGTGCAAAGGACCTTTGAACAAGCTACTGTATATATAGTATTTGCAGGCTCCCATTGCTTTAAAATGGAACATGAATGTCATTATATATTCTCTGGCAGGATTTATACTGAAATACACACACATCCATAGACAATTAACAATTCCAGGAAATCTTGGAATTTTAAAATAACTTATTAGTTAAACCCTTTCACTGACCTTTTTCATTATTTGCACACATGTTAAAATGCACAATTTTAGCCATGGCATGATTGAATCCTCTGTCAAAACATTGTGAGGGGAATTTATCAAAACTGGAGCAGCTGTGCGCGGCACCCAATCAGCTCCTCTTTTTCCTTTTTCAAATCTTAACTGAACAAACTAAAGAGAGAAGCTGATTGGTTGCCATGGGCAACTGCTCCAAATTCGATCTGCTGCAATTTTGGTAAATTGCCTCTATATATTTTTAGAAAGCAGAGACCCTGCAGAATAAAATCATAGCAGTTGCAATTTTTTATGCTGCATGATAAATAACCTACTTTTTACATTCAGATTAACTTTAGTGGGCACAAACACCATATAATACCCGATTTTTTTGTAAAATATAAAAGATGAAGTTGTGTTGAGTAAATAGATTGCAAATATGTCATGCCTTAAATCTGCACATCCATAGGTGGTGGTTTAAAAGCTTTTACAATGCATCAGCTTAGCGTTAACAGAGAATGATGGCCATGGAAGTGCTGCTTTCACTCTGGCATGTATACCTAATATGTTTGTCGAAATCATAGTTTACTCATGTGTGCACACGCAACGCACATGTTTGTGTTTACATGTACAGGTATATATTATATTATTTTTAACCTAAATTTTTTGCTATCACAAGACTTCTTATAAACCCACTATGTGACAGCATAGTGCAAGTGACAGGTTCCCTATAAGGCTTTAGGGATTTGCATGTTTAACAGAGTCATTTACCTGTAGCAAAACACACATAAGGCTATATTCACAAAACTAACACACTAGGAAAAGTATCCTTTTTTTATTTTTATGTGACCGTTGTTTTAAGTTGAGTGCAAAGAAAATTAAATATTTCACATGGCTAAAAACAGAGTGCCTTAGGACCTATTCAGACCTTGACATCCTGGTGTGCTTTGTCAATGTCTGTTTTTCGTGCATTACCATGCGTTCTGTCAAGTCTAGCAATGCAACAAAATGTCCCAAAAATGGATAAGCACCATTTTTGGCATGGCAGCATTCCACAATTCATGATATTACATTACTGTGCATTGTGGTGTGTTGCAGCACATGTGCATTGAGGTGCCATCCATTCCCAAAACAATTTCCGTAAATTACAAGGCTTTCTTTTGGCAGTACTGTCCTGCAAACATTATTTTATTCTCTATAACATTCAGTTTTAACATGCCTGTTACTGTAGATACAAATTGCAAATTTGATTCAGTGATTCATCTTATTTAGAATGATGCTAAACTTGAATTTCTGGTACAAATCATGGCAAAGTCATTTACAAATTAAATAAAGGCTCAGTGTACTTTTTATTGAATATGCGGCAAAAAAAGAGGAAACAAACCAAAAATGTTACATATAAATGGGCAAAAATAAATAACAGGTAAAAAGAGAAGGGGGGCAGTAGTTAGTTAAACCCAACCAGTCCTAATTAAGGTTGATTGATTAAAAAAGAACAATTTTATTTTAAAATGTTTATTTTACTGGTGAGGTTGATTTAAATGGCGTTAAGTGTAGATTAAACAACACTCTTTTGACCTGCATCTAAAGGAACCTGTATAAATATGTTGTAACTCTGTCTCCAGGCTTGATTTAAACAGGAGCCGCTGTCCTCACTTATACATCAGATAGATAGATAGATAGATAGATAGATAGATAGATAGATAGATAGATAGGTGACCAGGACATACAAAGTTTGCAAAGGGTACTAGGATGGAGGCCTATGGAGATACTTTGTACACTTAAGGTCGTCAAGTGGTTAAAATACTGCTATCTTCTGAATGGTGTTTATTGTGATGCTCAATGAAAGTTATCTACTGACTAAAGCAGAAAATGAGCAATTACATGTGGAGATATAAATAACAATTCATAATAAATCAAGGTTTGCAATCATTTTATAATTATTTAATGCACATTTTAAAAAAAAATTGCCCACCTATGTGATATTTATGTATATGAACTGAATATTTTGTTGAATAAATGATCATTAAATACAAATATTATTACAGTTAAAACAACTGACACAGCCTAATAAACTGACACCAGAGACTAAACTTCTCTAAATATCCTATTACAAATCTCACCTGTAAATTAAACCATAAGATTATATTCACCTGACGTATAAACGTGTTTATAATAGGAAATAGTCTTTTTTCCCATATGCGCTAATCAAATTCAGACTTTCCTGAATCAGTTTTAATCTAATTGATGATTAAGGGAAAGTAGATGCTGTTCTTAAACTGGCCATATACCTATAGATTATCTGCAGATTTTCTCTGGTCAGATGGAAAAAGTGCAACAGATTCCCCCCATCTACGCTAAACTGTGTCTCCTGCTGGGCCAGGCTTCAGTATCTTGCCAGTGGTCCTGCTGGCTCTCAAACTACCTGACCAATCTGATTGGATGCAGGCACTGTTCAGGTATTTTGAGAGCCAGCGGGGAATAGAATTAGAATGGTATGATCTATGATGATTGTGTGTGGTTTTTTTTTTTTAATGTATGTCACCACAAATTTTTTTCACAAACAAAATATCACAGCTTGCAAGACACATGTCCGTTTACTTCCGATTTCCCCATAAACCAACGTAGGGTTGGGTCATTTCACTTTTTTCCTCTATTGCAAGATGAAGGAAAAACTGGATGGACATGGATGTCACAGCTATGACATCCTATCCCTACAGCCATGTTCAGGAGGGGATCTGTGCACAGATGCCCTTCTGATTGGATAGTGTGAAAGGGGCCTTCCATTTGTTTTTCTAGACCTGGCCAGTGCCAGGGGCAACAGTATGTAAATGGACACTTGTCCATTTAGATCCAGATGACCATAGACTTACACTGGCCATCCGATCAGGTCTGCCTGGAACACTGACAGGTGGACCTGATTGGACTGCCCATCTGAAAATGGCCTTAAGCCATCAAATAAAGTGATGTACTTGAAAATATATATATTTTGTTAAATTTCACCTGTCTGTTTTGGGCTGCAATAATACCTCCATGAAAAGGTATTTCATCTGTGTTTACAAACCGAAATATATATGTTCTCTCAGTATTTTGCTACAGAAGATTATTAAATATTATTTAGTAAATAGTCCTTGTCTTGTGTATAGACATGCAAACTATGTAATTGTATTTACCTTTAGCCCACTTGTCTCCTGTAGCTGTAGGCATAATAATCAGTATTAAGCTGCTCATACACCTTACGAATATCGTCTGATTTTCGTATGCGATCGCGATTTTGTCCGATATTCGTAAGGTTGATGGCCAGTGTACAATTGCAAATACTGTACAATCGATCGACTTTTGACTAACCAGCAGGTTAGAAAACTTCGGGCAAGGTTGGTGGCGTTTCCGTACGTCAAAATTCGTACGATCTACACTGCACATGCGCAGACGAAAATGCGCACGGTTGATTACTGCAATTCATGCAGGTGCTTTCTTTTAATTACCGCTGATCCAACCTTGCAATAATCGAGGCAGGATGGGGCCGCCATATGAAAATTGTATGACCGTTCGAACATCGGACTAAAAGTGTCGTCTGATGATCGCAAGGTGTATGGACAGCCTAAGTGGGGTATTTAAGGTAGAAAGAGGATCATCCCATTAAGCTCTAGCCAGGTGTCAAATAGGCCTGTGTTAATTGATTTAAATATGTAATATAATTAATATAGCTACCTTCTAATCAATTATCTGTACATGTACAGACATTGTAGTCATCGTACAAGCACTCTCATTCTTTATGCTAAGGCCTTGCACCTGATTAAAGGTGCCCATACACCTTACGATTATCGGACAAAACTTTTCGTCCGATGATTGAATAGTTGTACGATTTTCGTATGGCAGCCCCATCCTGCCCCGATGATCGCAAGACTAATTTATCCATAATTAACGAAAAGCACCTGAACGAAATGCGGTAATTGATTTGCCGTATTTTCGTTAACGCAAGCGCAGTGTAGATCATACAACTTTTGACGGACGGAAACGCCAGCAACCTTACGACAATTGTACGATCTAGCAACATTTTCAAACGTGCTTGACCGTCAAAAGTCGTACGATTGTACAGTACTGTCGGTCGGACACTGCAATGCACACATACGATTATTGGACGAAAAGTTGATTGCATACGGACAATAATCGTAAGGTGTATGGGCACCTTAAGAGTACACATGAGATGCTCAATCATTATCTAACCAGCAAAAGCTGGAAGGCAATAAGTAAAATGTTCTGTGTGCACTTGATCTCGGAAATCACCATAAATGCCTAATTTAAATTCTAAATTGTTATACATGTTCTTGTGTGTTTGTACCAACATTTCAAATGAACATTTCCTTCAGTTGTATAAATGAAGTCTTCTAAGCTTGCATTGAAATGTGGACAGCTATAGATAGATAGATAGATAGATAGATAGATAGATAGATAGGTGACCAGGACATACAAAGTTTGCAAAGGGTACTAGGATGGAGGTCTATGGAGATACTTTGTACACTTAAGGTCGTCAAGTGGTTAAAATACTGCTATCTTCTGAATGGTGTTTATTGTGATGCTCAATGAAAGTTATCTACTGACTAAAGCAGAAAATGAGCAATTACATGTGGAGATATAAATAACAATTCATAATAAATCAAGGTTTGCAATCATTTTATAATTATTTAATGCACATTTTAAAAAAAAATTGCCCACCTATGTGATATTTATGTATATGAACTGAATATTTTGTTGAATAAATGATCATTAAATACAAATATTATTACAGTTAAAACAACTGACACAGCCTAATAAACTGACACCAGAGACTAAACTTCTCTAAATATCCTATTACAAATCTCACCTGTAAATTAAACCATAAGATTATATTCACCTGACGTATAAACGTGTTTATAATAGGAAATAGTCTTTTTTCCCATATGCGCTAATCAAATTCAGACTTTCCTGAATCAGTTTTAATCTAATTGATGATTAAGGGAAAGTAGATGCTGTTCTTAAACTGGCCATATACCTATAGATTATCTGCAGATTTTCTCTGGTCAGATGGAAAAAGTGCAACAGATTCCCCCCATCTACGCTAAACTGTGTCTCCTGCTGGGCCAGGCTTCAGTATCTTGCCAGTGGTCCTGCTGGCTCTCAAACTACCTGACCAATCTGATTGGATGCAGGCACTGTTCAGGTATTTTGAGAGCCAGCGGGGAATAGAATTAGAATGGTATGATCTATGATGATTGTGTGTGGTTTTTTTTTTTTAATGTATGTCACCACAAATTTTTTTCACAAACAAAATATCACAGCTTGCAAGACACATGTCCGTTTACTTCCGATTTCCCCATAAACCAACGTAGGGTTGGGTCATTTCACTTTTTTCCTCTATTGCAAGATGAAGGAAAAACTGGATGGACATGGATGTCACAGCTATGACATCCTATCCCTACAGCCATGTTCAGGAGGGGATCTGTGCACAGATGCCCTTCTGATTGGATAGTGTGAAAGGGGCCTTCCATTTGTTTTTCTAGACCTGGCCAGTGCCAGGGGCAACAGTATGTAAATGGACACTTGTCCATTTAGATCCAGATGACCATAGACTTACACTGGCCATCCGATCAGGTCTGCCTGGAACACTGACAGGTGGACCTGATTGGACTGCCCATCTGAAAATGGCCTTAAGCCATCAAATAAAGTGATGTACTTGAAAATATATATATTTTGTTAAATTTCACCTGTCTGTTTTGGGCTGCAATAATACCTCCATGAAAAGGTATTTCATCTGTGTTTACAAACCGAAATATATATGTTCTCTCAGTATTTTGCTACAGAAGATTATTAAATATTATTTAGTAAATAGTCCTTGTCTTGTGTATAGACATGCAAACTATGTAATTGTATTTACCTTTAGCCCACTTGTCTCCTGTAGCTGTAGGCATAATAATCAGTATTAAGCTGCTCATACACCTTACGAATATCGTCTGATTTTCGTATGCGATCGCGATTTTGTCCGATATTCGTAAGGTTGATGGCCAGTGTACAATTGCAAATACTGTACAATCGATCGACTTTTGACTAACCAGCAGGTTAGAAAACTTCGGGCAAGGTTGGTGGCGTTTCCGTACGTCAAAATTCGTACGATCTACACTGCACATGCGCAGACGAAAATGCGCACGGTTGATTACTGCAATTCATGCAGGTGCTTTCTTTTAATTACCGCTGATCCAACCTTGCAATAATCGAGGCAGGATGGGGCCGCCATATGAAAATTGTATGACCGTTCGAACATCGGACTAAAAGTGTCGTCTGATGATCGCAAGGTGTATGGACAGCCTAAGTGGGGTATTTAAGGTAGAAAGAGGATCATCCCATTAAGCTCTAGCCAGGTGTCAAATAGGCCTGTGTTAATTGATTTAAATATGTAATATAATTAATATAGCTACCTTCTAATCAATTATCTGTACATGTACAGACATTGTAGTCATCGTACAAGCACTCTCATTCTTTATGCTAAGGCCTTGCACCTGATTAAAGGTGCCCATACACCTTACGATTATCGGACAAAACTTTTCGTCCGATGATTGAATAGTTGTACGATTTTCGTATGGCAGCCCCATCCTGCCCCGATGATCGCAAGACTAATTTATCCATAATTAACGAAAAGCACCTGAACGAAATGCGGTAATTGATTTGCCGTATTTTCGTTAACGCAAGCGCAGTGTAGATCATACAACTTTTGACGGACGGAAACGCCAGCAACCTTACGACAATTGTACGATCTAGCAACATTTTCAAACGTGCTTGACCGTCAAAAGTCGTACGATTGTACAGTACTGTCGGTCGGACACTGCAATGCACACATACGATTATTGGACGAAAAGTTGATTGCATACGGACAATAATCGTAAGGTGTATGGGCACCTTAAGAGTACACATGAGATGCTCAATCATTATCTAACCAGCAAAAGCTGGAAGGCAATAAGTAAAATGTTCTGTGTGCACTTGATCTCGGAAATCACCATAAATGCCTAATTTAAATTCTAAATTGTTATACATGTTCTTGTGTGTTTGTACCAACATTTCAAATGAACATTTCCTTCAGTTGTATAAATGAAGTCTTCTAAGCTTGCATTGAAATGTGGACAGCTTGTCCACACGTGTCATGCAGTTAGTTCCTGTAAAGAATTTCCAACCCTTCCCCACTTTAACGCTAAAGAAAAAGGTTTTGGCTGGACATGCCCTTTAGGTCTATCGTAGGTTAACCTACCCCCACAAAAGATAGTATTTCTATACTGGTGACAAGTTGTTTCCCAGTACACTAGGCTGCTTGAATTTGCATTTTGTTACACTTAATGGGCATTCCCCGTAGAGTAACCTTATTATTCACTCCAAATGCACCCAGTTAAAATAGTTAACACATGTTTTGGGCATGTAAAGCATTACAGTGTGTTCTGCACCAACACTTCCAAACTAACCCAACCGTGTCATTCATTACAATCCAAACTTAAGTACCAGAAATAGATCCCAATTGTGAGTAGTATGTGTATCTTAAGATGTACTTAAGAAAGGTTGGACAACAGCTTATTTTATTCATCATTCGGTTACTAAAGTATTTACATTGGCTGTTTGCTGACAAAACATACAGATTCTCTATATTGTCTATATACATTTGAATTGCCAACATTGCTCCCCTATAGTCAAATAGATTAACAAATAATCCTATGGCTACCTGGCCCAATTTTATTTCCTTGCTATTTTGCCAAAATATACTCAATTATGCCTCCTGCAGTGTTTTTAATTTCTGTATGTACTGTACACATTTGTTTTGTATGCGCTGTGATGCTTATTTTTACTGTTAAAGGACAAACAGAGGCTGTTGGCTTTTTATTACAATGCTAGTGGCTTATACCTCCACACATGCAACTGGTGTGGTTAAGTTTGCATATACTCAATTCTTGCTTTAAGGAATACAATCTCTAAATAAAAAATAAGACAGCTTTACCTGCACTGTATATGGGGTGATCAGGTTTTAGTAACATAAAATAGTTCCAGTAAATATAAATTATATCTCTTTTATATTTTTCTACCAATTCAAATATCATACAGTAAATACACCATAACTATACTAATCCAGAATAACTTTAAAGATCAGAAAAGTCAGAGCCAGAACTCTTCTACTTGCTTGTTCTGGACCATTGACCTAAAGCATTGAAGCAAGCCAGTAACTAAAAATATGTTTCCCATGACAGGCTGTACTACTATCCTAGGTGACAGGTTATATTTTTTGCTGCTTTTATTGGTTTGGGTTAAAAAAATATAGCGCTGCTGTTTAATAATCTTTACCAAATACTGTTTACTCGCAACACATAGGAATGCATAGGTATATGTGTGTTGAAGTGCATTGCCATTCATTCTAAATGGTACCCTTATACTCACCCTATACCCACTGTAAAAGAAGAATATGGGAAATAAAAGGGAGTTTTAGTTTCCTCCTTCATTTAAATCTGGTATATAGATTGCATGCTCACAGTAATAATATAAAAGGTTTTAATATAAAACAGTTCGGGAGGGGGGAGTGATTAATAGTAGTGTTGTATTTCACATACAATGCTTACATTGAAAGCAAAAGAAATAAAGAATAAATATGGTTGTTGTGGGAAAATGGAGCCCGAAGGCGTGCAACCCCTCCTCCTTCCCCTGGAAACACACACAATGTGTACAACACCCCATTGAAATGTCAGGGTGCAGGGCGCCATGTAAAAGCTGTATTCTTGCAAGCCTGCAGGTAGGTTTCTTAAACTGAGTTCTACCCAAAATGGTGTAGGCTCCTGGACCACATCACCCACTTATCTAAGGTACATCAAAAGGGTTTAGTTATTATGTGGAAAGGATCATTAAGATTAAATATTTGAAAGTATAGTCCTTTAGACCTATGTGCTGTGATAATGAGTGTTTTACCAAATGGTAACAGAAGCACTCTGTGCAGTGTTGGCAGTCATTTAGAATGCACAAGTACAGTAGGTGCCAGTAGACTCACACTGCCGCACACCACAGTGCACGTTGCTTGCATTACAAGAACAAAAGCAGGTCTGGTTTTTTGTTGTTGTTTTTTTCCTTTTTCCTCCATGGAGCAAAATAGGATTTCTTAGATTGCGGGGGTTATCCTACAGGAGAAATGGACACTTACATAAAAAACTGATAGCCAGCACAGGATAACCTCACCCACTACCAGAATGCCTCAGTTTGTTTTACATGTTTTCGACAGCTCTGCTGTTTTTTGTTCATTTGCAAGATGTTTCTACCATCAACAGCTGCTGGTAGACTCATGCCATTGCCGGAAGTCCCTCCAGTCAGCCAATGAGTACCGGTAGATTAATGCCAAACAATCTAAATTCAGGAAGTCTCTTGAGTGAGCTAGCAAACACTATAATTGTAAGGACAATGCTTTTGTCCACGATTAAATGAAAGCTGGTAAACCAATTTCTAAGCACCCACTTTTGTAGGTCACAAAAAAGGCCTAATTTAACTTGATTGTATGCTAATCCCTTTGGAGCATATACAGAATTTTTTTAAGCAAACCTGAAATAAGGTGCCTGCATGTCAGGTTGGATTTCCTCTTCAGTGTCATGGGACATATAACTACAGGGGCACTCTGAAAAGTAAATATTGACCTGGCCTCCTGGTGAGAGAGTCTGACCCCTTCTCTTAAGCCATACTGTTGTCCAGTGAGGCTGTTTTATAATAGGTCAATAGTAAGTTTTAGAATGTAAGCAAGGTCAAGCTAATTATTCAGGGGTCCCAATATAGTTAAGATATAAACAAAACTATAATGTATGTACCTGGAGGTGCTTGCTATGTAATGGAGTAGTTCAAGTAAGTATTTTACTTCAGGTTTCCTTTAAATTGAGAAAAAAGCTTACCAAGTAGTTACAAATGGGTTGCATTTAAAGGAGAACTCTGCGGTCAGGGCTTTTCCCCATAGTTCCCCTTAGGGTAACGGGAGGACACAAACTAGCGTCCTCCCGTTACCCTAAGCTCAGTATACCGCTATACTGAGACGCCGCAGCCGGAGCGGATCGCGACATCAGAAATCACTCATCTAATAGTTCTCCTTTAATATTCTGACCACTAAAATATAGCTGCTGACCTCTTAAGGCTACCTTTCCTACACAGGCTGTATCCTGTCCCCTTGCCAACTCAGCCTGCTTTTCACCACACAGGTGATCCACTCCCCAGTCCACCAGACACACAGGCTGGCTCCAGGGTGGAGCTACTCCCTTTGGAGGCTGGGAGATCTTATAGAGGCACTAACAAGCCAGCTTGCCTCAGCTGGGCTTGTTACCTCCCAGTCTCCAGCCATCTCAACACTTCCCTCTAGAGGACAACCTTCAGTATATTGCCTGAATCTGGCATATACATCTCTGCCATCCTGGCTAGACCCAGACATTTTAATCGGCCTGCTGCCACAACATGGACAGCTTGTGTAATTTGCTCACAGAGTTTGGGGGGCTATGGCCCTTTGTCCAGTTGCTTGTAGTGAACCTAGGTCCCATATTTTCTTGTGTTCATAAGTACCAATGACATGCCAGTTAGAAGCAGAGTTGCTTTTTAACTTCATATAGTACACATATGAAAATATTAAATCTGACAATGGCTAATCTACCATTCTAAAGCTTGCCATACATCTACAGTTTGTCTATAGATTTTTTTCTATCAGCCTATAGTCAGATGGAAAAATTGCAACAGATTCCTCCATCTATGCTAAACTAATTGGATGGAGGAATCTCCTGCTGGTCCAAGCTTAAGTATCTTGCTATTCGGCCCTGCTGGATGAATAGCAAGCAAAATACCTGAACAATCTAATTGGATGCAGGCATTGTTCAGGTATTTTGAGAGCCAGCGGGGCCAATTAGCAAGATACTGAAGCTTGGCCCAGTGGGAGATTCGTCCATTCACACAGTTTAGCGTAGATGGCGGAATCTGTTGCACTTTTTCCATCTGACCATAGAAAATCTGCAGAAAATCTATAGGTTTATGACCAGCTTTAGAATGGCAGGTATATACTGATGACAGTGTTTGCCTGTGTATCAATCTGTTTGCATTGCTATTGTGTTGTACTTGTCATTTCCCACAGGCCACTTTAGTGATAATTAATTTCTTTGATCACAGTTACAGGAGACACTTTCACTAAATGCACATGACTAGAAGATGCATCAAGTATGTTTTACTCAAATTAACCATGATAATGTGTTATGCATGACATTCACATTGAGAATTAGGCATCCACAAACTAACCACAGGGGAACATGTATATACCACAACACAACTCCAACAGATAATGAATAATCTGAGAAGTCATCTGAGTTTTCCTATCATGTAGTACTAATTTAAATAACATTTTGAATGCTTACCATCCTAAACACTTCTTGATCCTTATTTTAAACATAATTTAAGTTCTTGTCTGTTTTGTTTTTTAACCTCACTGTAAAGTGCTACAGAATGTTTGTTATATAGAAAATGTATATTAAAAATAGATAATGTAAATTATTTTAACAATTGGCATCCCATTTTTAATGTCACAGTTGTTGGGATTGCCATTAACAAGCCAAATAGTTATTAATACCTAGAATGTCAGTTACATATGCAAACACTGTTATGTTGCTACTTTCAGGCAGTTTGGCACATAAGGCTAACTGACTGAATTACATTTACTTGGTAAATGACCATAATATATTGCCTCTTGCAATTTCCTTCTGTATGTAGCTAAGTGTGTTTGTTTGGTACATGAGCCATGTCATGCTGGCAATCCTGTCACTGGCAGCAAATTGCCAGTGGCAAGATCACTAAATTGGGCATTTACTTTTTGTTCAGGATTATAGTATTAGTAAATAAAGTTAAAAATTATGTCTTTGATAACTGTCACTGCTACTAACTTCTAGGCCCTACTAACGTCAGTAAGTGCAGGCATGTGAATGGATAAACATACCCCATGGAAATTGTTGACTATTTAAGCGTATTTAAACAAGCAAACATTAGCTATTCATTTAAACAATGCCTATAGGTAAAATAGATATTTTTACATAATTGTACAAATGATTCAGTCTCATAATCTAAATTAAGGAAAGTGCAGATTTGCCACTTGAAAAAAGTAAATATACCACTACCTTTTCCACCACTTCAAATCCATTAAATTAGAATCAGGTTTTCCAGATTAGGTGCCTATAATTAAAACCTCCTTAAGGGGTATGCACATAGAACTGTTTTATTTAAATCTCAGATATCTGGGGTGTGCTGTTCTCTTTGCTGTTGACGCATGTGGTGTTATAATGCCAACATCAAAAGAGCTTTGTAAGATTCTTAGAAGAAATTTTGTGGATCCTAACGAGTCTGACAAAGGATTAAAATGAGGAGCCTCCAAAGTTCACAAATTCTAAATCTGAATTCTTATTAAAGTCAAAGAGCAGCCAAACTGGGCTCTAAAAAAGTGTGTATTACAGAGCAAAAAAATATGCAAAGTTGAATGGTATGGGAAGCTCTTGACAGCCTTGCCTGATGAGATAGTATTGCCAAAAAAAATAAGAAATGGTATGCAGTGTGGGGAAATCAGAAAAATCATCAGCAGCTCCTGGAATCCCTGGAAGCTTTTACATGTTTGCTGGAAAATATGTATTTTGTAATGTGGGTTTGGTAGAGGGTGGCAGCTTTGATGTGGAGCTTACCGCTGCTTGTTTCTACTTTCTCCTGCAGAGCAGAAAAGCATTGCCTTGCCTATAACCTTACCTCTTCCTGACAATTTTTTTAATCAAGAACATAAGATTAACCCTAGCACTTTACTCAATGCAATGAATGGAATCGGAACTGAATGGTGATAATAATAGTGAATTTTGCAGTGTGTATTATAAAATACCATATTTGTTTTCAGGTACAGTGTCATTGCAAACTGTGTGCAAAATATCCCAGCAGGCAATGCCCACACTATCTGCAGTAACCATAATCTTTACTCTACACAAAGGAAAAAAAAATTGCATGAACACATCACACAATGGCAAGCCCATTGACTTGCTGCTGTTCTTTCCTCCACTCTATCCTTTCCACACTTTTCCCTACAGTCACACATTCTGAGCATTCTGAGCCTGATGACGGGGACCCAACGTGGCCCTGAAAGTACTCGTGATTTTGAATTACTTTTGTCATTAAAATATATTGAATCTACTTTTGGAGTGCTGGTGACATCTTTTGGAATTACTACTTGACTACACGGTGCCTCCGTGGTCGCTACAAGCACCCTATTACAGACATCATCTCCTAGGAGATCCGGTAAGGAATGCAGGAAGATACACACAATTTTATAAATGTAACGAAAGTATTCACAATGACCGCCATTGTAACAAAAGTGTTCACAATGACCGCCAATGTAACAAAAGTATTTACAATGATCGCCAATGTAAGAAAGGTATACGCCTTAAATTTACCTTGTTCTTGCAGTCTTCAGGCAGTTTCTTCTTCCTCAGCAGTGATCGCGGCCCATTCATATGCTAATATCTCGGCAGGGACAGTGCAGTGTACACTGCACTGCCCCTGCCGAGATATTAGCATATGAATGGACCACTGTAATTTGCATATCAATAAGCCGCGACCCTTCATATGTAAATATCGCAGCTCCGGAGAGAGCCGACAGCAGGGGGAGCTGGGTGAGGAGGTGTTTTTCCGCTCTCCCCCACCAGCGACCTCAAGCGGCCGCTTGTGCTGCCTGTATGATAGCGCCGGCCCTGGGGAGGCCACTTTATTAATCACGCTAAATGACAGTTTACACATGTTTCATGCATGTAGATCATTATAGTGTGTTCTGCACTTATATTTACAAAGTAGCCTAATGGGATCCTCTATCACAACACAGACTGGAGAACCAGAAAACAGATCCAATTGTGAGGATTGTGTTTATTCTAAGATACTGTATAGTTAACAAAGGTTGGAAGAAGACAATCTATTCATAGCCATAGTATTTGCTTATGGCTGTGTGTTGACAAAACAGACAGACTACCGGTATATTGTCTATATACATTTGAACTGCCAACCTTGCACCCCCAGAAGTTAAATAGAATAACAAATACTCCTATGGCTACCTGACTAAATATAATTTTGCTAATTTGCCAAAATATACTCAATCATGCCTCACAGTTATTTTTTATATTTCTGTATGTATTGTACAGGTGAAACTCGAATAATTAGAATATCGTGCAAAGTTAATTTATTTCACTAATGCAACTTAAAAGGTGAAACTAATACATGAGATAGACTCATTACATGCAAAGCAAGATAATTCAAGCCGTGATTTGTCATAATTGTGATGATTATGGCTTACAGCTCATGAAAACCCCAAGAACCCCAAATCCACAACCTCAAAAAAGTAGATTATTACATGCAATCGATAAAACAAGGATTGTACATAGAACAATATCGGACCTCTGAAAAGTACAAGCATGCATATGTACTCAGTACTTGGTTTGGGCCCCTTTTGCAGCACTTACTGCAATTACTTTTGCATGATATTCTAATTATTCGAGTTTCACCTGTATGTATTTGTTTTGTATGGGCTCGGATGCTTATATTTACTTTTAAAGGACAAACATGCTGCTGGCTGTTTATTACAATATGTGCTAGTGGCACATACCTCCACCCATGCTGCTGGTGTGTATGAATTTGTAAATACTTCATTCTTGCTTCCATGAATACAATCTGTAAAAACAATGAGACAGCTATACTTGTACTGTATGTGGGGTGTGCAGGAAAGAGGATATGGCACATGTAGCCTTTATGCGAGAATAAGAGAATTATGATACTGGTAAATCTAGTTCAAAAAGTTGTGTTTCTTATGGGGGCTTCCCAAAAGTGGCTGGCAGTGTGTGCTTTACATATGTTTTTAAGAAACTTCTAGCTTATTATGTTTTAAAGCAGTTTAGAGTTTAATAGGTTGGGGCCTTTTACGATTGAAAGTTTCCTGTACCTTTTAAGTTGAAATCAAACAGCTTTTTCTGAGCATTTCCTCATCCTTTACCCCCTTCCACTGTGCTACTCTAACTTACTCTCCCCCTCAACTGTACGCTTACACACTCTGGCACCGAGTCCACCAAGTCACGCAATGTTTTACCTGAAACTGGAACATTCCCGCTGCCTCCACATGTGCAGTAGAACCCCATAGACTTCTATGGGGCTAGCAGATGAACTAATGGCCCCGTAGAAGTCAATAGGGTTCTACTGCACAAGTGCACATGCATAGAAAATTAGTCCTGAAACCATCACTTAGTGACAGTGCTGATGATCTCCTATAAGCTACAGCGATCCCTGCACATACCAGCAATCAGCTGTTACCTGGCAAAGGAAGTCTCCTATTGCTAATACCTTATTTGCAGCTCTCTTCGACAGATCATGTCACATGTAGAAGACTTGTTTTTGACGGGAAACTTCCTGTGCTGGGAACTGATTGCCGGAATATGCAATGATCACCACAGGTTAAAGGAGATTAGCAGCACTGGCACTGAAAGCCAGGTCTGTTCTAATGTAGAGTCTTTGGAATAACCCAAAATGGTGCCAACACCTGGTGCATGCCCAACAGTGCCAGGAAGGTTATAACATTGTGTCGCTACTATGCATGTGCAGTAGCTTCAACATTTAAATTTAGACCAGCACCGTGCTTAACAGACATACCCAACAGGAAGCACATGCAGCGTGGTCCTTGCAGCAGGTTTGTGTTGCAATGGGACATGGCCTTCTAATTTCTAGCACCCTCAGTTTAAACCTCCTCCCTACCCCCAGCTTTTGCCCCCCATTATCATTATCACTGTGCCTACACCCCTACCCAACACCCTACCTGAAACATATCCACTACTGAGATTTTACACCAACCCCCTCCCCCCCCAC